>NW_012141858.1:1397121-1420103 GCF_000956105.1 Propithecus coquereli
CTTGAACTCCTGGGCTCGAACAATCACCCTTCTCCAGCTACAAGAGTAGACGGGACTACAGGCACAGCTCATTTTTCCTTACTTTTTTTTGTAGAGACGAGGTCTTGCTATGTTGTCCAGGCTGGTCTTGAACTTTTGGCCTCCAGCAATCCTCCCACCTCAGCCTCATAAACTGCTGGGATTTCAAGTTCAGCCTGAGTTAAAAATCACTTGCAATACACTAAACTATGAAAGTAGAGGAGAGAGCAGTAAGTGGAATAACCAAAGCCTAGTGCATGTACAGAAATGTAGAGGATTCTGTGGACTGTAAGATCAATCAATCAATGATCCCGTGAGATGTGGCAACTGAAAAATCTAAACTGATCTTAAGTTGTACATACGAAATAGAAAATTAGAAAATGGTAAAAGTTAGTTCCCATTTGTCAGGAAATTACTCTTGTACCAGGCTCAGTAAAAGGGATTTTTAGTGCATTATATTGTTTAATCTTCACATTAGCTCTGGGAGAGACATATTATAATATTATCCCCGATTTGTGGTGGAGAAAACTGAGGCTTAGAGAGGTTAAGTAACTTGCCTAAGTCACCCAGCTGGTATCTAATATGGTTAAGGTTTATTGAATTACCACATGAGTAATGAATTGGAGATGGCTTGGAGAGAGCAATTTAACTGAGAATTTATTAGAGAGGAAAAATTTAAGTGGTATTTTAATGAAGAGTTAGTGTTGAAATGAATATAGATAATGAAGCAAATACAATATCCAAATATTTTCCCAAAATTTCCTAGCCTAGGATATCGAAATATTTATAGACATATGAAAAGAAATGTGCCAGTAGGGAAGAGGGTTTAGTTTTTGGAGAAAAATAATTTCAGTTTTTAATAAAATAGGGAATAATTACAAAGTACTTACCTTGTGCCAAGTATTTTATATTTATCTCACTTAAGTTTCATATAACCCTATGAAGAAGGGACTATTAATACTATTCTCATTTACAGAAGTTGTCCAAGATTACAGAATAAGTGGTATAGTCAGGATTTGAACCCAGGTTTATGTGAGTTAGAGCTGCCACTCTGAATCACCATGCACCACAGCCTCTTACATTGAGTTTAAGGTGACTGTGCAACATCCAAGCAGAAACACTCCAGAATAGTTGGAAATAGGGTTAGAGCACAAGCAAGATGATTAATTATATGTTCAAGTACTTAATAGTTTATAAATATATCTACTAAGTAATTTTAAATAGAGCATTAGCACAAATATTTTTATATATCATAAATACAGTATTATCACTTTCTATAAATTCTTACCAAGACTGTAGATCCAGATGGGACAGATATACTCTTTTGTACAATTCCTGGTTCTCTTTTGTAATAAGTATCTCTTGCTCACCAATGATGACAGTACTGAGTTACTCTTTTTATGTCTTAGATCAAATACTCTCTTCTGGGGGAAATCCATGCAAGAAAACTTAAGTGACTTTGACTCTTGTATTCTCCATATGTTTGTTTGTTTTTAGGTAGTATGGCTTCTATTTTTATTATTATTTTGATAGCTTTATTGAGGTGTAACTGACACCCAATACGCAGAACACATTTAAAGTATACACATTGGTGAGTTTTGACATATGTATATACACATGAAACCATTACCACAATCAAAATAATAAACATTTCCATCATTGCAAACTGTCCTGGAGTCCCTCAGTAATCTGTCCCTCTCTTTATCCTCATCCCCAAGCAATCACTGATGTGCTTTGTGTCCCTACAGATTTGTTTGCAGTTCCTAGAATTATATGTAAATAGATTCATAGATTTTATTTTTTACCATTTTTTTGCCTGACTTTTTTCACTCAGAATGATTTTGAGATTCATCCATGTTAGCGTGTGTATCCATGTTTCACTCCCTTCTATTGCTCGGAAGTAATCCATTACATGGATATGTCACAATTTGTTTATCCATTCCTCTGTTGATGGACATGTGGGTTGTTTCCAGTTTGGAACTACGGCAAATAGATCTGTTATGAATATTCGTGTTCTTTGTCTTTGTATGGGCAAATGTTTTCATTTCTCTTAGGTAAATACCTAGGCATGGAATGGCAGGGTTATATAGTAGATGCTTGTTTAACTTTTTAAGAAACTACCAAACTGTTTTCCACTAGCCATGTATAAAGAGTTCCAGTTGTCCCATATCCTTACCAACACTTAGTATGATCAGCCTAGATTAGATTAGATTGGCCCAGATGAGATCAGATCAGATTACAATTTTAACTATTCTAATAAATATGTAGTGTATCTCATTACGGCTTTAATTTGTCTTTCTCTGATCCTAATGACAGTGAGCACCTTTTCAGGTGTTTATTTGTTATCCTGTAGCTTCTTTGGTGATGTGTCTCATCAAATCTTTTGCACATTTTAAAATCAGGATTTCTGTTTTATTATTGAGTTGTATGAGTTGCTTACATATTCTGAATACAAGTCCTTTGTTAAACATATGTTTTGCAAAATTTTCTACTGTTTTTAAGCCCTGGTTGAACTGTTAAAAGCTTGTCCAATCAACAAACATTTTCTTCTAAACTAATTCTAGATTGTGACATATCTTAACTGTTAATAACTATTATAGCAGACTATTGTAGTAGATTATAGCAAAGCCCTGACACTTGTTAGGTATTGATGCAAAATTTTTATTGCTTTCTTCATGAACTACAAAGCACAATTGAATTTCTTTTCTTAAGTCATAAAGAAAAGTTCGTATTTTCACAAATGATGTAAATACAGCAAAAACTCATTTTATATAATCAGCAGTTTTTTTCTAGGATGAAGTATTTTTACCACTTCACCTATTAGTACAAATATTAGTAATGATGGACTGATATCATTGCATTAAATATCCACTGCTGAAAGAATCTCAGTACCATTTCATTAAATTTATTTTCATTAAAAATACTATGTTTTCGGCTTCATTTTTTCATAATTTATTCTGTGAGATAAGGATTTCTCTTTAATTACTCTTTAACACCGTTTTTCAAAATCAACACTTGCACCTGGTAGTAAGTAGAATATTTTTTAACCAATAGGTAAGGCATCATCAGCATAGAATCTATATTTAAAGCAAATATAGCAAACTGCAGCATTTGCTGAATTCTAGCACTTTCTTCTGCATTCTTCTCAAAATTGATAGCCAGATTTACATTTATAAAGTTACATTTTTAGCTGTCTGAAATTCCTGGGCAGTGCACTTATCAATTCATATCAGAAAATGTTATGATCTTTAAATGCCAAACGATGGTTAATACTATGATAAAAGCCAAAAGTAAGAATAAAATGGTAGATATTCCAAAGGAAGAACTTCTGTGACATAAATAATCTTTCTCATTTTCTCTAATATGCTGCAAATGTATTTCTAACTCAAAAAGAATAATTCCTTCACAGAAAAACAATTAAGTTTGATTTACAGTGCCACTAAAAATTAACCAAGAGCTTCTAGCAGTTGTTTAGAAGAGTAGATGAAGGGAAAACTCTTAGCTGTTGTTTCCCATCAAGCGGAAATAAATCTCCTTGAGATTAGTCTTATATAGCATTTACCTCCTTCTGTATCTAAGTTGAAGTCAGTATTGATAAATAATCCATAACAGGAAGCATTTTGTGTCTGTTTGAAACACAAATCAGAACTGCCCTTTTCCTGTCCTATCAACATATCAGCTTTGACATTCAACAAAGATTTAATTGTATTATTCCAGAAATTAACAACTGGTTGCATAAATATAGCTCTATTTGCTTTATTTCCTTTAACTAAATTTACAACAAATGTAGAACTGAGCACAGTCCACATTTACTTGGCAAAAGGCTGTGTTTAAAATGAATATCAAACTTATTTTCCACCAAGACTCTCCTCCTTCCCATCATCCACTCAGCATTAAATTCAGAAAAAAAAAATCACCACAGAACAATGGTTTACAAATTATGTATCATGGTGATGGTACTCTCATTCCTTGCAATGGTATTAGGTACAACTCTAAATTCTGTGCTCAAACGTGTCGACCAGCTGCATACTACATATTCCTCTTACATGTTAATATATTAAGTGTTCTGAGGCATTCTACAGATAAGAAACTGTTTTCTAAGCTTTTTCTTTTAAAACACAACTCTCCCCACCAGCACCCTTCCTCCAACACATACCCTAAAATACAAGGGTTTCTAGTTTTTAGGGAACTAGTGTTCTAGGGTTCACAGTTTGGGAAATGCTGCAGTAGAACTTCCTTCTAATAATAAGGGAGAAGGATAGAAACACATACGAAGCCCTCAAGTGTCTTTATTCTCCTGAAAGTTTTGACTTTTTTCTTCATATACAACTGCTTTAGTAAAAATTTAGAAGGTTTTAATTCCCATTTACTTTTATTTTACATTCCTAGTCTCTAGTAAGGGTGACTCTTAGCAAGTTATTTAACCTCTGTGTCTTTCATACTTAAGATGTGGAAAATACCAACCTCATAGGGCTGTTTTGAGGATTAAATAAGTTAATATAATGCCTGAGCTATAAATAAGTACTTATAATTACATACAAAGACTTGGAGTTGGATCTTTGTGGGACTCAAAACTTTAGTAGGAGCAATTCCTATATTAGAACAGTGACTGGTCAGAAAGAAAAGGTTAGGGACAACAGGCCACTGATTGCCAAAACATTTGGACTTTATTCTGTAATATTGGGCCACTGCATGTTTTAAATTGGTAAGTAGCACCATAAAAACAATGTTTTGGACAACTCTAAACTGTCTGTATAGAATGATATGGGAATAGGGACAAATAAAAGATTGAAAGAATAATAGCTAACTTTTATTAGATGCTTTTCTGTATCTTTGCAAGTGTATAAGAAATATTAGTTATAAATATTATTATTATATGTTCTAGGCAATGTGCCGAGCACTTTATATGGGACATCTTGTTTAATTCTTAAAACAACCCTGAGGTAATACTCTGATGATCATCATTTTACCCACGAAGAAACTGAAGCTGAGAGAGATTAAAGTGAATTGCCTAAGACAGCTAGCAAGTGGCATTAAATATGATTTATATTTAAGGTATCTGACTCCAAATATGATAGTTGGAAGCTGATAAATAAAAGGATTTACATACATAAATAGGCAAATCATGATTTGGTGCCTGACTGAATACAGGCTAAAAGAAAGGATTATTACTAGATGACTGAGGTTTCAAGCCTTGAGGTCCACACACAAAAAAAGATGACGTGTGTGTGTGTGAGATGAAATATTGTGGAAAGGTTGTTCAGAGCAAAAGGAAATTGGCTGTGGGTGAAGTGCTCAAGTACAGACTGATGAAAGAGGCCCTAAATGGCAGACTTGGCTAAAATAAAGGAACAGATACAGCATTACTTGGGAGAAAAAAATATAGTATATATTATATAAAATATATGTATTAAAGTAAAAGGATACATGGGGTAGAGAGGAGTAAAGAGGGGGAAATTTAGACACATACTGTGAGGCTAAAGTACCTTTCATCTGTTTTATTAACTGCTATTGCCTGACTTAGAAGATACTAATATTTGATGAATGTAGCTAAGAATAGTAAAGAAAGATTAGGTAGATTTGATTGCATTTGATGTATTTGGAAGTAGGGAGTTATTTAAAGGTTTGTTGTTGTTTTTCACAGGAATATCAGAATTTGATTGAATTTTCCTTGTCTTTTCCCTGGGCTCTCTTTTCATTTAGAAAGGTCAGCTAGATCCAATCCCACCTACCTCACATCCCTAACAAACTTTTAAGTGTTTACCCCTAGATGTCAAAATTTATGTAAAAGTTCCCAAATATTAAGCAGATAAAAAATTTGGATAGTAAAACAAATGCTTTGGTATCTCATCTTCATGGCTGCGTACGTCTGAGGGAACAATAATATACACAGCCGCAGGACCATCAAGGCCACAAAAGCTGACTACGTAAGTCTTTTAGCTATTTTGAATAAAACGAGTGGACCCCTGAATACAATCTGTCGCATGCCCATTAGTTTTACTACGGTCCTGCTGGCGTTAGGGAGCTGACTACGATGCACGGAAGGCGTATATACAGCCAGAGAAGTCGGGAGACTCAGATGCCTTTAGAGCGGTAAGTCTTAGGGCTAGAAAGTCGCCACCAAGCTTCCGCCAAGAACACCAACTGATCCGCAATGCGCCTGGCCAACTGCAGCAGCCTAGTTCTGCAAACATCGCATAGCAGAAAAAGCGTCTGTTGGGGGAAACAAGAAACCGCGGCAGAAACCGAGTGCGCTCGGCGATCCTAAGGGTTTATCCAGCTCAGTGCTCTCGCCAGACTGCAAATCCCAGCAGTCACTCGTTCCATGGGAGCCAATAAGGAAGCTACAAGTTCCTGCAGCCAATCACATCCTGACCGAGTGTCGCACCTCGACTGGATTCTGGGGTTTGTGGTTTTCACGTGGCAACAACATACCATGGTGGCTAAGGCAATGTAGGCCACGCGTCCGATTCTAAACGAAAGCCCCCCCCCCTTATAATTTTATGTTGGTCTCCAGGCTAACCCCTTAAATATCATTACTTCCAGGCCTAACACTTCTCAAAAATCGTAAACTTCTTCTAATGCCATACAGAAAAAAATAGAAGTTACTTTCAGATTAAGGCCCAGCGGTTCCGCTCGCCTCACCTTCTTTAACCGTTGCCTTAAAGTATCGCGAGAACAGCCTCATTTGGGCGTTGTCATGCCTCCAGAAAGGCGGTTCACGTGAAGACTGACACAGGCCTCAGCCAACAGAATTTCCCTTTAACTCTCCTCGCCGCAGCGTGCGTGGGGAGGCCTCCGTGAACTCTGACCTCGGCTTTCCGTAGCGTCCCGCGTCGGCCGCCCCCTCCCCCGGAGAGAAGGAGGCGGATTTTGGCCTCTTGCCCTAGGGAGCGAGTGCGGAGGGAGTGGGAGCGAGACAGCCCTGAGTGGAAGTGTCTGGATACTCGGAGAAGCCCTGCTGTACGCCCGGCCGCCCATGAGCTCGTTCTCCAGCGAGTAGCGCCGTCGTTAGGCCGGCCCCGTCGCCTCTGCTTCCCCCGGGACAGGCCCACGCCTCGCCAGGGAGGAGGCAGCCTGTCGAGGCGCCTCCCTAGTCAGCGTCGGCGTCGCGCTGCGACCCTGGAAGCGGGAGCCGCCGCGAGCGAGAGGAGGAGCTCCAGCAGCTGCGGCAGCAGCGGGCAACAGCTCCAGCAGCGCCAGCGGGCGGGATCGAGGCCGTCAACATGGCGAGCGCCTCGTACCACATTTCCAATTTGCTGGAAAAAATGACATCCAGCGACAAGGACTTTAGGTGAGGCCGAAATCCGACCCTTTCCCCACCTCGGGGTCCCCCCTCCGCGGCGCTGGCCCTCAGGCAGGCCTTGCCCCACCCCTCTGGCCATAACCAGTTCCTTCGCTTCCTGAGGTCTCCAGCCCACCACTCTGCTCCCTCATCCCGGCAGGCCCCTTCTGACCCCCTCCCCCCCATTCTCTCCTCTAGGCCTTTGCCCGCCACGGTCTCTAGGCCTCTTCCTTCTGCTAAGCGCCCCCACCTCATTCCCTGCCCCGCTGGGAGCTGGTCCTTGCATCTCAGGTAGCGCGAAGGGGCGAAACCACCCACCATTGTGGGGAAGGGAGTTGCTGTAGGCCGGGAGACCGGGCGGCCAGGCCTACCAGCCGGCCCTCCCGAAGCGCTAGGCCGCCTTGCTAGCTGGGGCCCAAGCTGCTGCCCACTCGGAGACCCAGCAGCCGCTTCCTTTCCCTCAGGTGTGAGTGGGCCTGGCTACATTCAGGTTTAATGAATAACTTTTTTTGAGCTCTTTGCTGGTTGGGTTGTATACTTTCTCTTTGGATTATTCCTCTTGGTGAAGATGGGAAGAAGGGGGAGGGGAGCCAGCCAGGATGGAGGACACTTGGCCCGTAGGGTTTTCCCGCCAGCATCTCTGTCAATTTCCCTTGTCAGGTAAAACCCCCCAGGAGCTCGGGGTTTCAGTCTCATATCCTTATATGCGAAATCACTGCCAAAGGGATGAATTGCTGAAACTGAAACATAGCAAATGGATCTTCTTCGTTGAAGGAGTTTTCTAATGTGGAGCTGGTTAATATGAAGCTTAATTATAGCAGTTCTGTTCTAAGAGACTTGTACTGTCGGTTCCAAATTCTTAATGTATATTGAAGGTGTTATATTTTCACAGATTATTTGGATTTTTTTTTTTTTTGCAGACTATAATGATCGTTACATTCCTTCCTTAATGCCTCCCATCCCTTCACAAATAAATATAAGTTTTTGATCTAAAAAAAGCTTTTTATTTCTTTGATACTTAAGTTTTGTTTTCCAATGCTTCAGTGGTTGTAATTGTGTACATTTTCAAGGAAAGAACAAATCGTCTCCAATTAAAATTGTAGCTAAAGAGCTTATTTATGTTTGCTTGTTTTATATGAACAGTAATGTTTTAACACTTGAAATTATGTCCAAACCCTATCTACCAGGAAGAACTTTTCAGATTTGTGAAATGGTGACCATGAAAAAGCTAATGCTTGTGTTGCTAATTAAATTGATGTGCTGACATATTAAAATGGTCAGTGAAGTATACAGTTTTGTGATTTCAAAACCACATGATTTAAAAAAAATTTTTTCTACCTAGAGAGCTTTTAAGCTGTATTTGAAACTTAAAAACCAGTTTGCTAATGCTAAAGATTTTGCTATTGTGACTTTTTGGAAGTGACATATGTTTGTTTTGGAATTTTAGATTTGTGTAGTTCTAGGGCCAAAATCAAGATTGTTGGGGGAAATAAAAGTTTTGTGGTGTTTTAAGGATTAGAATGCTGTTTGATTCCCTTTGGAGCTTTGCTTGCTCACTATCAAGTCATTGAAATGTAAATAAACATTTGAATGGAACTTACAGAAAACTTTCTGCTGTATAAGGTGTATGTTGTGATTCCCTCCCCTCTTCTGTCAGTGTGGCTTATCCTGTGAAAGTACTAAATTTCATTCTGATTGTATTCAATTTCAGTCGAAAGATAGCACTTTCCCTGTAATAACACAGTTTTGTTCAACTAGTCAGACTCATGTGTGCGTAGTATGTTTAGAAAGACTAGAGAAATCATGCATGTGGTGATACTCTATATGCGATTAACTGAAGCTTCCTTTCTTAAATTTCTTGTAAAGATAATATATACATGGCTAGGTTTTTTTTAAATATATGAAAGAAATAATGCTCTGATGGTAATATAGTCATTGATGAATTTGATAACGATTATCTACCAGTTTGGGTTGGAATGAATCAGACATTGCCTGGAGGATTAGTGTAATATTGGCATATTTCTAATAGTTGAATGTTATACAAGATATGTTTAGGAACAATAAGTGACTTCTAGTAATTTGGCATCATTAAGGTATTTTTATTAACTCTTAAAGACTTTTTTGTAATACACTCTAACCGTCTAGTTAAGAGAGTCTTTGGAACTAAAGCACTCCTTATAATTAAGTTTAAACTGACATTTAAGGATTAATTAAAATAGCGTCTGAAGTTGAGTATTTTGAAGATTTTGCTGCATATTTTCAATACATTTATTTTAATAGATTTGTTCTTTTCTAAAAAGATGCTTTGTTCTCATTAGAAATGTATTTATTTTGGTGTATATACCAAGATTTGTGGCTACGTATTTTAAAATACTTAATATAGCAGGAGCTTGAGATACCAGAGGGATCTCGAGTGCAAGGTTAATATTATGGAATGCTCAACATGTACAAAGCATTCTAGCTTGTATCAAGGAGAGGGGAAGAAAACAATGCGGCCAAAATGAAGACAAAATTTTGTTCTCCTCATGGTAGAATCCAAAGGAAATTTGACCTAGTCACAGTATCTGGGTTCTAGTCATGTGCGATTCTTTCTTGTGAACTGTGAGATCTTGGACAAGCTACTTAATTTGAGATTGCATTTTCACTTCTGAGAGGCTTGGGCATGGATAATTACAAAAGGTCACTTATAAGTCTCTTATTTGGATATCTACTTAGTCCATTAATGCAGAGAAGCTAGAAAAATGGGTACAGGCTTCAAATTTTTGAAATTTCATCATTTTTAAAGAATCCTTTTGTAGGACTTCAGTCATAGGTTCAATTTATTGAAAAATTACCTAATATTCCTTTTGTGTTTTAGTATTCTGCATTATTTGAAAGTAGGATATTAAGATATATGAGAAAGGAGGAAGCCTTGGGATGAGAAATGTCAAGACTAGGAACTCTTTGAAAAAGAGAGGAGGCATTTGTGTATCCTAATGTCCAGGATAGTACCTGTCACCTCCTACTAGCCTTGGTTTAGTGAAAAACTATTTTTAAAATAATGAATGCTATCTCAAACCTTTAGAAGAAAAATAAAGAAACATCATTCTTTGGAACAATCACTTCTTTCCCAAAAGAAACACTTCCTTGAGTGTACTCAGACTTTTTTCTAGAAAACCTTTATTCCAGTGTGTATCAGTTACTTGAAGTCCAAAAACCCCTAGGAATGTGTGTTCCGTAAAGGAGTAGAGTAAAAATAAAGTGATGTAGCCAGGAGGTAGGTGATTGTGTAGATACCAGAGTGAAAGCTCTAATGTGGATGAACCATGTAAATACTCCACTTATGAATATTACTATTGACTAGTAGAGTGGGCTGTGGTAACTAATAAAGTTCTTTTACTTTCATATGCTTCACCACCAATTGAATTAAAGTATTCCAAGGAATCAAGGGATAAAGAAAATAACACTTTTATTTCTCTGTTCAATAATAGTTAATGCTTACTGCGAGCTTGATTTTATTTATTCTTAACAACTCTAGTAAAAGTGGGTAATCATAGTCTCTACTGCAGTTGAAGAAACTGAGATTTGAAGAGATTAAGTACTTGTCCAAAGTCAGATAGTAGGTCTGGGATTTCTAGGACTTCTTTACCGCCAGAGCATGAACTCTTAACTACCTAGCTATGCCACCTCTCCAGGGTTTTGATTAGAGGACGTTAAGAATCAGGCCTTAAATTTCAGTTCCCTCTGAAATTAGGTTTATGGAATATTTTATGCTAGAAGATGCTTTTAATAATTGAGAAAGACTACAAAAAGTTTAAGATTGGTGCTTGCCCTCAGTAAATTTATATGCTTATTGAATAGTTAAGATACTACTGTAAAAAGATAAATAACCCAGGGCAATATGTATTTGTCAGGCATTAAGTGACAGAGAAGATTAAAGAAAGGAGATTCATGCCTACGGAGAGATCTCAGCTAGGTCTTGAAAATGAAGTTCTACATAGAAAAAATAAATACAAGTATAAAAGTACACTATACAAAACTTCATTGGGGAAGAGGGAGTAGATATTTTTGACTGTAGCTGGATGGGTATTGTCCACAGAACTCCTTAAGGGTAGGGACCTGGTCTTATTGAAATGAATTCTCTACTCTGTCTAGTTCTTGACCATGTGGGTTCTCAATAGGTACTTGTTTTAGTAGAATTGGATTTTAGTTCCAATGTTAAAAAAGTATATTGGGATTTTAGGAACCTTCAAGAAGTCATTCTTCTTAAAATAATTCACTGCATTGTAGAATGCAAGCGGTTCCCAGCTTGATGGTTTATGTTACCAAATTTATTTAGGTGTTTTGGATATTGGAAGTTATTTTCTCTTTGAAATTGTTTAAAATGCTGATAAAAATATCAAGCCTGTTAAAGAATCATAGGGTTTCAGAGCTAGAAGGGACCTTAGAGATCTTATCACCTAGCTGAAAGTACTGTGTGGGCATTTACAATAATATAACAGGAAATAGTGAGTGAAATTATCTTGACTACTTGAGCTTGAAGAAAAGCAGGTTTAATCAGAAGAAATAGATTTGCAGAGATTAAGGTGATTTCTGGGTACTTTTGAAATACTTTGCAGGTTGATAACAGTAACTTGATTTTGCTTAGGTGATTTTTCTTGATGGAGACATACTACTAACTGATTATCAGCATTGATTAGGGCTTACTACTGAAAAAGAGAAGAAAGGACCCTCATTGAGGAAACTGGGAAGGAAGATGAGTAAAAATCAGTTTTATTTACATGAATAACATTAAGACTATTCCAAGCAAATAATTCTTAGCTCTCTAAGGAATAAAGGAGAAAAAGTGAGCTAACAGTGGTGTGCGTGCAAGCTCTTTGAAAGATAACTCGTTTACTAAGTGATGAAGTTGGCAATATCACTTCGATTTCTGTTGGAAGCAAGGGTAAAATCGTGTTTATATATGAGGGGAGGAGTTGTGGTGAGAGTTATCGTGCTGTGCAAGGTATCCGTGTCTACCATTATTTCTGCTTCTCTACATTGGATTTACTAAAGATGAATAAGTTCTCCCCTTAATCAGTCCAGTGGAATAAGCCAGGTATGTAAGTTCTAGACTATGTTTTGTTTATCACTGTGTTTGCAGAGTACAGTTCCTTATGCTGGTACCCCAAAATACTTGTTGAATAAATGAATGAGATGGCATTGCCTGCGGGTTATATCAACCTGGGAATCCCATAGGAGCCTGAAACTTTACCTTTTATTTTCCCCTTTTTCTACCTTAAGCCTTCTTTATCCTTATGTTGGCCTGTTAAATTAGCATCCACTGAAAATCCCAAGCAGAAAACCTTGCTGTCACCCATGTCCTATCTATTTTCTCTCCTTTAGTCTCCTGATGAGTATTTCTCAAATTAGTTTTGCTGCTTTCTCAGGCCTCCTTCTAATCCAGTCTGTTGTTCACTCTAGCCATTAGAATTTTCTTCCTAAATATCCCAGCAGATCAGTGCCTCCCTCACTAATTCCCATTGACTACAAGATAAACTCCAAACTTCTTAGCTGTTGCCCATTTGGAGTCACTGAAACTGGTCTCCCTAAAATCCCTAACAATCTCCTAATGTAACTGATTTAGTGGATATTTCCTTTGTTCATCTATTTGATGTTTAAGCACTGTTTACCACTTTTTCCTTGAAATTCTCTTATGTAAGCAGCCCTGACACAAGTTGAGTTTATTCATTGCAACGAGGATAACACACACTCTGGGGCCTCTCAGTAAGAGGTGTTAGAAGGAACCTGTTTATTTGGGTAGTTGTAGGAAGGGGTCTAAGGAAGCAGAGCTTTGCTTTAGATTGAATGTTGTCAATCCAGAAAGTGAGTTGCGGTAGAAAGTAAGGGCAATTCTATGATTCGGCATCTTACTAAGTTTTATAAGAAGAGCAGACCTAAGTGGGGATAAAGCTATAATTGGTAAAGTAACAGCAGTTGCTCATTTAATTGGAGGAGGGATATGTTTGGTGTTTTATATTTGGTGTTGCTCAGTGTCCTTGTCTGATGTGTATGTTCTGAAATTGTATATGTCCACAAAAACAATATGCTTTAGCTGTTAAGCATTAGATCAATTTGTAATAACATTGAGCCTCAGATCAGTTTCTGGACTGCAGGGGCTATTATTTTTTCTTTATCCATTCCCCTTTTGGGCTGAAGTTGGTCTGCAGGACATTAATTTATGATCATACCTTTACCATGGTTGAGATTTTGTTGATTAAGATCAGAGGAATATCCATTCGATATAGTTTGTAGTTTAACCAGAGTTAATTCTTTCTTCTGTTATAAGATAGTGGTTGAACCATCTGATGTGACAGTGGTTGCACAGGGACATTAAGACTCTGGACAAGGATATATCAACTGACTGTAACACCCAGGTCTTGTGGTTTTCCTCCTACTTGTTTCCTACTAACTCATCCTTTACCATCCCTATGTCTGATCCATTTTGAAGAACTATTAATTTTGACTCATAAAGTTCAAATAGAGTCGGTTCTCATTATTTGCAGTAGTTATGTGCTATGAAGTCATCATGAACACTGAATTAGCAAGTACTGAACCATTGCTTGAGGAATTTCAGGGTTAGATTCCTGTGAACCCCTTGTCACAGTATTCTCACCAGTTAATCAGTTCATAACCTTGTTTTATGTGTGTCTGTTTAAAGATACCTTATTTAATATACATTGGTGATTCATTAACATTGAATTCACAGTCAGTAGCACTATAATTCATGCCTGAAAGTAGCTTATTTAACACACGTATTTCTTCCAGAAGGCACATCACAGCCTTCTTTCACTTCGGAATGCTAGACAGCACATCATCACTATGCTTGGAGGCCGTAACAATAAGGACCGTCAACAAAAAGCACAAGCATGTGAAAAACAGGGCACTAAATAGGCTGAGAAGAGGATGCTTGTTTACAGCATGAGAGGTGGGACTAGGGAGGCAGAGTGTTGCCTTGTTCCACCGCAGCTAGCATTGTATGTGCTGGATGACTCAAGTTTTCACCCTTCTGCCCTTGTCTGCAGATGACTTAAGAAATGGGCAGTATTAATTTTGGGATTACAAATTTGAACCAGTAGGTAAATTCACAAATAGGAATCTGTGAATAATGAGGATCAACTGTGTGTCCATTTTTTATTTTGTCTTCATTGATTCCAAAACATTCAAGCTACCATCATTTCTCATTTAGAGTGCTGCAGTAGTTCTAACTGGTCTCTGTTCAGTCTGGCTAAATGAATGAAGAGTGGTTCTCTCCAAAATGTGGTCTGCAGTGTAGGTGGAGTAATGTTTCTGAAATGCAAATCTGATTATTCCATTTGTTCCCCATCTTTGCCCAAGATATCTTTCAGTAGCTTCCCATTGCTCTTAGAATAAAACCTGTAAAGACTAAAATCAAGGTGTGGTCTACAAATCTTTTTAATTCCTGGCCCTTGCTTGCCTGGCACCAATTCCTCCCCTGCTCCCATGATTCTACCCACTCTTTGGATCTGTCCTCCCTGACGCACAACCCCCAATCCAGTCTAGGTCAGTTTACATAGCTATACTGTTGTTTTTTTGATGACACATTCCTTTCCTTCATAGCATTTATCTCAGTTCATAATTACATAGGTACTTACTCATATATGTAATTTTTAAAATTAATATGTCTCTTACTAGACCGTAATATAAGTTCTAAGACAGCAAGAATTATGTTTGCTTTGGCTAGCCCTTGTAGCCACAACAGTTAGTACAGTACCTGGTAGGTAGTAGGTTCTCATTACACATTGAGTAAATATATAAGGCCCTTCTCATCTTGACCTCAGCCTACGTTTCCATCATCTTCCCTTTCTTTCTTCATTAGGTTTCTATGCTCCAGCCATACTGAACTGTTACTTAGTTCTTTATTCTGAGATGCTCTACCCCTCCCCACTGTCACCACTGGAAAAAAAAAAAATTAAATCCCAAACCAGGTTTCCCTGTGCAAATGCCTATTCATCTTTTGAGATCCAACCTAGCAGTCAGTTCTTTGGTGAAATAATTTCTATATGCTCTTGAGTATTGTTTTTAAAAATTTGTCCCATTAAAGAAGTTAAGAGAAAGGGACTAAGTAGGCTTTATTATAATACCTCTTTGAGATCGGGCCCAAGGGTTATTCACCTTTATGTCTGTCCTTAGTTCTTAGTCCAGGCTTTCTTGCATAGTAGGCAGTGAGTATATATGAATGATGAATAAAGGAACGAATCTGTTTACCAGTAAAATCACTCAGAACCATAAAACAACAACTTTTTACTTGAGAGTATCTGTTTTTTTACTTAAATTGATGATCACTGTTTCCTCTTGAAGCAGATAACTGGCATTGCAGTGATCCTTAGAGGTTATAACTATTATGATTATTTAATGGATTTTATTCAAGTAAAATGGTTAAGATTGTTTTCAGTGCTTTGAAGTACCTGAATTAATCTGCTATGCAGTTTTTCACTTTTCAGAATATTAATGAAAATTATGTGGTTTTAATTTTGTTTTGTCATCGTATCAAAATGAGGAGGGGCTTCCAATATAGGAGAGCTATATTTTTTAAAAAGTACGTGCTTAATTTATCTTGTATTGCCTCAGTGTAAATATAAGGTTTTCTTTATAAGCAGTTTTGTAAAACTTGGTAAGAATTGAACTACATGCTGCATGTAGTTTAAAAGTTTGTATTAAATGAAAAGTTTTAGTACTGGTTAAAGTTATCATGTAAGTAGCGAATTGCTGAATTAGTAAGTTGGCTTTTGTCGACCTTTACTGCATAGTTTTATTGTCCATGTTGTTGGACTATCTCCATAGCTGTTTTATCAGTTCAGCTCCAATAGTTGTGTTTTTTAAATTTAAACATAGATTTTAACATTTTTGTATTAAATGAAAAGTTTTAGTACTGGTTAAAGTTATCATGTAAGTAGCGAATTGCTGAATTAGTAAGTTGGCTTTTGTCGACCTTTACTGCATAGTTTTATTGTCCATGTTGTTGGACTATCTCCATAGCTGTTTTATCAGTTCAGCTCCAATAGTTGTTTTTTTTAAATTTAAACATAGATTTTAACATTTCTGTATAAAATAAAAGATTTTTCCTCAGGCTGTATCTAGTTCAAATAAAAGAAAAAGGCGTTAAGTAGTTAGTTTAGTTGGATTATTTCCATAGGTGGAAGGGAGCCTAGAATTATGGGAAAGTTCATTTGGCTTTTAAAGTGGTTTTAGGGCTTTATTTGAATGTGATAATCTCATATTCTGAGAAATTACTTTCAAAACATTGAATTGTTTTATAAGGCATATGGGGGAAAATCTGAGACTCTATTTACCTTATTTTACGTGAGACTATTTACTTTATCCTCTATTCAGCTTTTTCATTTAAATCTCATATTAGACACTTGATCAGTCTGGGTTTTTGTCAGGCTTTTCAGTGTTCAATCTTCCTTTTGTAGTGGTTCTTAAAGGGAGGAGGGTGGATGTCAGGTGGAGCAACTTTCTAGAATCACCACTTAGCCATTTCGAAAATATATATTCTAATGATGAGAGTTGGGGTGGGAGGTAAGAATTTGTATTTTGGAAATTTTACAGTAATTTGTAATATGCGACCCCCAAAGCAACACACGTATTATGCGAGAAAGGTGTTCTTAATGTTTGTGCTTTAGGGTTTCCTAGATAAAATTCAAATCTCATGCAAAGAAAAAGTAAAGAGTAACTTTTCTTCCCTAACAGTAGTGATGGAATTAATTAGAATGAGAGAGCGCTCACTGTAGGTCCTATTAGTAATCTGGAATAAAGACCTACCTGGGGAAGATAATTTTGGGTAATAGTACCTGATATAAGAACAAATCAGGACTTTAAAATATCTCTTTATATGGATATTTATGATCACTTAAAAACATGGATGAGTTCTGTAAATACTGTGTTCCTGCTGAGTGAATGAAATAGCACCAGATTTGAAAAATCATTCTTTTTTTATTAATTTTTTTATTAATGCTTTAAAATTTCCAGTTATCAACAAATTTCAATTTTTTGATAGGTTTATGGCCACAAATGATTTGATGACAGAACTACAGAAAGATTCCATCAAGTTGGATGATGATAGTGAAAGGAAAGTAGTGAAAATGATTTTGAAGTTACTGGAAGATAAAAATGGAGAGGTACAGAATTTAGCTGTCAAATGGTAAGTTGTTTTTTACTTGTTGGATCCCTTTCCTCCCCCCAAATCTGTTTAAAAAGCTCTGTGATAATTAGTTAATTATCCTAGTTTTAAACTATGTCTTTATAAGAGTATTTTTTAGAATTTTTAGGTAACTAGTGAATGGTAGTGTTTGTATATGGTACATATAGTATATTTCCTTGTAGCATATAAATTACTAAATGTGGCCTTTCATAGTATTTCTTTTAATGCTTATGAAGTATATCCAGAAACAATGGTTCTCTGACTTGTTTAACCATAGCCTGATTTTTTTTTTTAGCTGGGTTAAAAGGCCTGCTTGCCTCTTTATCTGTATTCCAGTGAGGATGAAATTTACAACCAAACAATTAAGGAAAATAAACACTAATAATAAAATTCTTAATAAAGAATAGCAGCAGTTAAAACTGTAGTTAAAACAACACAGATGATACAATGGTTACAAAAATGTTTCCTAAAAATTGTGGAAATTGTAATTGTGTATACAATACATTGGGAGCTTCTTGTTAGGCATAATGTTGGCAGTTGAATTTCTTAGTAGGGTACAGAATTTGAGTTCTCAGTAAATTCTATTAATGTCCCTATTTAATTTACGAATGCTAAATTTTAGAAGCCCTTAATTTACGTAGTAAGTTATTAGTAATTATAACCTGTAGTTTGATATAAAAATTAAATTACGGAATTATGTCATTTTGTATGTCATATTTGGTATCAGTTTAAGGCATTATCCCATTAGTATTCCTTTATTGGATTTTCTTGTAAAGGTTTTAAATTTGTTTTAGAATAAGCTGTTACATAACTTCTGTAGAAGCAAGCAAAAATGGGAAAAATCATTGATCAGCATAGAATTTCTAGACATGCAATACAAATTTCTTTAACTTGGGACATTTGGAAGTTTAAAATAAAATGAATCTTTCAAAAAATAAGTTGTGGAATAATGCAAATGTGTCAGTAATTTTACTTCAGTTTTTTTCATCTTTTCTTTTGCCATGTACCTAATAAATAAAATTAAGCTTTGTTCAAAATATATGCTGAATGTTTCCCGGCTTTTTTTTTTTTTTTTGAGACAGGGTCTCACTGTGTTGCCTGGGCTAGAGTGCCATGGCGTCATCCTAGTTCACAGCAACCTCAAACTCCTGGGCTCAAGTGATCCTTCTGCCTCAGCCTCCTGAGTAGCTGGGACTACAGGCATGCGCCCCCATGCCTGGCTAATTTTTTCTATATATTTTTAGTTGTCCGATTAATTTCTTTCTAATTTTAGTAGAGATGGGGGTCTCGCTCTTACTCAAGCTGGTTTCGAACTCCTGAGCTCAAACAATCTGCCCGCCTCGGCCTCCCAGAGAGCTAGGATTACAGGCGTGAGCTACTGCGCCCGGCCTGTTTCTCAGCCTTTAAAAGCAATAATTAAAAGTAGTCTTTGTCCCAAATTGAGTTGGGAGGTATGTAGGTCTTATTTACTGTGTATGAATCTTTACTCATTTGGAAATTTCTTGATCTTTTGATTTTCTTTTATATTTATAATTGAAGGTGTTGGGGAAGAAACAACATATATTTTCAAGAAAATAAAGGAATTAGGATCTAAACAAATATATTAGGAGATTAATTAAATCATGATAATGGGTAAATAATCTAAGAGCTGATTCTTAGAGGAGGGAAAATTCCAATAGGTAGATAAATTACTCAATAGCCTTATCAAGAAATTGGAAAAATTGTCAGAGAACTTGCTGCCCAAAAGAAAGGTCAGAAATCTTTTACAGATATCTTTGAAACCTCGAAGAACAGATAGTTCCAGTACAGATAGTTTTACTACTGTTCCAGAACATAGTATGAAAACCTTCCAGATTTTTAAGTCGAATACATTATGATAACAAATCCTGACTAGAGATAACGTTAAAAAAAAAACAAACTCAACTTCCCCTGTAAACCAGCTTCATTTAAATGTTCAAAATAAAATACAGCAATGAATATACTATGTTCAAGTAAGATTTACCCCAAGAATATAAGAGTAGTTCAGTATTATGTGCTTTATTAATTTAGTTATTTCATCATGTTAGTAGGTCAGAGGAAGTAAAAACTATCTGCTTAGTTGTCAAGACACTGATAAGATTCAGCATTGACTCTTGATTAAAAAAAACAAAAAGTACTTAAGCTACATAATATAATTAGAGAAGTGAAGAACTTCAAAAATCAGCATCACAGTTGTTGTATCATTAGAGCGAAGAACAGGTCAAGGAGGCTTTATCCTACTTGACAGAATTCATCACCTGTTCCAGGTAAAACATTTAATAACATAGGAACTGATAGACCTGTTAAAAGTTCTCTCTCCCTCTCTCCCCCAAAACTAATAAAATAACAGGTACATTCACACTAGTCAGGGACAAGGCAAAGATGTGTATCTCTGCTTTGTTTCTTTTGAGGGTATTAAGCACTGTAAGGCAAGGGGTAGGGGGCAATTAGAGGCATAAGAATTGAAAAAGTATATGTGGAAAAAGTCAGAACAAGTCAAGAAAAAAATTTAATGTACAGTAATAAGTCAGTGAAATAGAATGTAAAATTTATGAAAATAGCTTTTATTTGCTGATGTGAAAATTGGTAGCATTTCATATAGACAATTATAAGCAATTAGAATATGTGGAAGTGAATACCATTTATTATAGTGGCAGAGAGACAAAATACCTAGGAGTAAATGTAACAATAGTGACTTTGAATGAGAGTGTTATAATGGTGTACAGTAAGGTTACAATTTTCTCTTTTTCTAAACTTACGGGAGGAAAACTTTAAAATATTCTCAAATACAAAAATGTACTTGAACAAGTGGAAAAACATCGCATGTCCTTGGATAGGATAACTCTATCATAAATTTGTTGATTCCCTTCACAGTAATTTAATGCTAATCTACTTGTAAAAATCACTGTTTTTTCCAGAAGCTAGACAAATTGACTATAATGGAGTGGGAATGAGTGTGTGCTGAAGATAGCCAAGAAAACTGAAAAGATAGAACAACTGCTTGGGATGGCGGTGTGTTGGTTAGCCCTAGAAAATAGGAAAACACACTATTATGTCTCTGTAATCAAAGCAGTGAGTTAGTGGGGCATTAACAGATCATTGAAGTAAAATAGAATGTAAAGTATGTTATGAAGGAGACATCATTGGGGAAAAGATAGACCTTTTTCAAAAGACTGAATAACCATCTGAAAAGTTAAAATTATATCCTCATTCAGCATCCTCAATCAAGGTCACCATTGTTCACTTTTTGTTCACCTAGTATTAGTTTGCCTGTTATATACAGTATGTACTTTTTTGTGTCTGGCTTTTTTTGCTGTCTTAATATCTGTGAAATTCATCCATGTCGAATATATTAGTAGTTCATGTGTTTTTATTAATGATTAATAGTCTATTGATAGCACCATTTTTGGTTTCTTTCCAGGGTTTTGCTATTGTGAATAAATATACGGTGAAACGAATGTGCCATTCCCTTTTAGGACATGTCTTTATTTCTTTACTGGTAGATACCCAAGAGTGAAATTGCTATTGTCCATTTAGCTTTTTAAGAAAATTCCAAATTGTTTTCCAAGGTATATGTACTATTTTACATGAAAGTACTAGTTGTTCCACATTCTCAACAATAGGTTATATCAATCTTTAATATTAGCCGTTCCAGTAGGTGTATAGGTGTGGTTTTACAGGGATATGTAATATCCCTGATAACTAATGACATCAAGCACAATTTTGTGTGTTCATTGGCCATTTGTGTATTTTTTAATTGAGTTTGTCTTTTTATTATCAAATTGTAGTTGTCTTCCAATTTGAGCTTAAGTTTTTAATTTTTTAGTTTAGTTTGATTTAATTTATAGGTTAATTTAAAATTTTCTTTTATGGTTATTGTTTTCTGTATCCTAAGAAATCTTTGTTTACCTTAGGTTGCAAAGATTTTCTCCTAACAAGTCTTACAGTTTTAGCTTTTACTTTTAGTTCTGTGATCTATCGTGAATTAATTTTTGTGAAGGATGTGAGGTAGGAATTGAGTTTATTTTTTATTTCCGTATGGATATCCAGTTGTTTTAGCACCATTTATTTAAAAGACCTTCCTTTCCCTGATGAATTACCTTGGCATTTTTGTCAAAAAATCAGTTGACTATAAAAGTGTGAGTCTGTTTCTAGACTCTATTCTGTTCCATTGATTTATCTACACAACACTGTTAGTGTAGCTCAGGGGTTTTTCAGCCTTGGCGCTACTTAATTTTGGGGCCAGATAATTCTTTGTTGTGGGAAGTTTAACTATTTTTAGTATTTGTTGTGGGTTTTTTTTTTTTTTTTTTGAGCCATCAGTTATTTGGAAGCAATTTCCAAATATTTGGAGGTAATCTAGATGTTTATTTTTACTGGTTTCTAACTTAATTCCACTGTAGTCAGAGAAGCATACTGTCTAAGATTTCAGGGTGCTTTTTTTTAAAACATTTATTGAGATGGTTTATGTCCACCATATGGTAGGTCTTAGTGAATGTTTCATATGCACTTTAAAAGAAAATATATTCTGTATTTGTTGGGTAAAGTGTTTTATAAATATCAGGTCATATGGTAGTTGATAGTGTTCAGATTTATATCCTTTCTGATTTTTTTTTGTTTGGTTGATCTGTTGACTGTTATTGAGAGGAGTGTTAAAGTTTCCAACTGTTAATATGATTGTTGATGTATCTTTTCCCTGTGTAATGTCAGATTTTCCTTTATGCATTTTAAAGTTGTGTGATGTTAAAAACAAAATTACTCTCTTTTTTTAAAACAGTAAGGAAGACTTTAATCAGGACTATCATGATACTAGGTATCAAAGACTATCACAATAGGGATATACAAGGACAAGTGGAAATTTATAGCCAACAAGCAGAAAGGAGGAGGTCAGGGGATGGAAAATTACATAGGAAGAGACATCAAGGATGGAGGGATTCTTGCTACAACTGGGCTATGCAGGCCCTGCAAGGATGGAGGTCAAGGTCAAGACTTGGGTGAGAAGAGGGCTCAAAGGACTCTAACTAAAGTTTGGTCAAGGAGAGAGCCTTTGTCAGTGACTAGGTACATACACATTTATGATTTTTACGTCTTGTTGATGTTTTGCCCTTTATGAGTATAAAATGTTTTTCTTTATCTATGGTAATACATCTTACCTTGAAATATATTTTCTCTGATGTCAATAACACAGCCACTCCAGCTTTCTTAAGATTAGTGTGTGTACATGGTGTATCTTTTTCTATTACTTCGTATTTTATCTGTTTTTATTTTTAAATGATATACACAGCAGGTAGTTAGATCTTGCTTTTTCTTTTGCATTTTATAATTTCTGTTCTTTAATAGGAGCTTTTAGCTTTTTGACATTTATTATAAATATCGATGTGGTTAGATGTGCCGTTTACTTCTTGTTTTCTGTTTGTTCATATGTTTTTTGTTATTGGTATTTTTCCCCCTGCCTTTTTTTGAGTTAATCAAATACTT
>NW_012141858.1:1420813-1422095 GCF_000956105.1 Propithecus coquereli
TATAAACCCTGCCATAACATGGTTCCATTTACTTTTCCTCCTGTCCTTTGTGCTACTGCTGTTTTTTATATATTGGTAAGTATGTGTATATGTGCGTTTTTCCTTAATACAGCATTATTTGTAGTTTGAAGAAAAAAATATATTTCTTTAAATAATAGCCACTAAGTGTACATTTAGCATTTCTGGTGATCTTTATTCCTTCCTGTTAATCCAGGTTACCATCTGGTTTAATTTTCCTTTTGCCTAAAGAACTTCCTTTGGCAATTCTTGTAGTATGGGTCTGGTAGTAATGCATTCTCTCAGCTTTTGTTTATCTGAAATTGTCTTTAATTTATCTTCATTTTTGAAAGGTGATAATTTTACTGGATATGGTGTTCTAGATAGACTTTTTTCCTTCATCTGTTTTTTGATCCATTCTTTTCTGTCATTCAGATTGTTTTCTGAAAGATAGTTTAGAGATTTTATAATTGTTATCTGTAGGAGGGTTAGTTCAACAAAACTCCACTGTCATTGCTGAAAGCTAGAACTCTTTAAATTCATTTTTAGAGTCCTTTTTATCTTGGCTCCCAATTTTCGTTTCTTTAACAAATGAATTTGTTTCATGTTAGATCTTTCCGTGTATCTGCCATGTTTGTATTATCACTTCCATCATTTTGAGTCAGGCTTTCTTGGGTTTCTCCAAATAATCTTTCAGTTTATTTTTCTTACTTTCTCTTAATTCCACAAATTGTACTGCCTACTACTTCTCTAGGCAAGCAGTCAGCAATCATTTATTGAGCCTCTATGTGAGACATTGATATGAGCATTTATCAAATTAAACTATTTTTATCACATCACTTATGCTTGATAAAATGGATTGCTTTCTAATTTTACCACATTTAAATCACATTTAAACTCATTGGCCTGGCTTTAAAAGTTCTCTGTAATAACCTGAGGGCTTACCTTCCCAATTTTATTTTCCATCTGCCTCTTAAGCAATTCTTTTGCTCCTGCTTTCTTTCAATATGCATTCCATTCATTTTAGTTTCTGATCTTTACAAGGGCTTGTCTTCACATTTGAAATGCTCTTCTTTTCTAACTGCATCTCATCAAAGTCCCATACCTAAAAATTGGACTATTAATGTACAGTCTCTGGTAATCTCTTGGCCCTGTAAATGCTAACATGAATTTAAAAGTTTTAAAAAAAAAATTATGCAGAACAGCTAATGCCAGCTTTATTTCATAAATAGTCGTGCGAGTTCCTTACCTCACCAAACAGATGATAAGTTTTCAAAGATAGGGG
>NW_012141858.1:1424087-1427071 GCF_000956105.1 Propithecus coquereli
TGCAAAATACTCCATGTGTGTTATTTCATTTAGTTTAAACATCAACCATATAGGAGGTCTTAATATCCCTTCTAGTTTGTAGATGGGGGAACTGAAATTCAGAGAGACGAGGTTAATTCACACCAAAATGTTGAGTACCTGGTTGAATGAAGATTCAAATCCATAATCTTTTAATCCAAAACTGATGTTTTTCCCACTGTATCATACCAGTGTTATTTTACCCTTATTAAGTATTTATTTTAGTAAAACATTTCACCGACTCTAAAGTATGTTATTGTATTAGCTGTATTTACATTTTTATTTTTTTCCTCTTTACTGAAACATGTTTACATTTAGCCAGTTTCTGGTTTTCACAAGAATTCTTTTAACCATTCAGATTCTTATTTTACAGCTACTTGTTCCTTTTTTTCCTCTCATTTGTCAGTAACAACATGAGCTACTTTAATAGTAATAACCCTGATTTATAAGTTCTGGAACATCATTTCTGCTTGATAGTGAGGTTTTGGAATCTTTGGGTTGGAAAGGACCTTGGTAGAGGTTATAGCTTTTTTTCCTTTTTTTAAAGAAACTGCTGAGTATTGGAACTCAGAGTATATGCTTTTTAACTCACTAAAGTTTAAAAGGCTAGCTTACTAGAAAAGAGGACTCAAGTAGAGGAAACTCTCCTTGCTGCATTTCAATCTATAGGTACAAGCACTACAGCTAGTACTGGCTCTGTAGGCAGCATTCATGCCAGTACATAGAAATAGTTATCCAGTAGAATCTGCTAAATCTTGTGGGATTTTTCTCCTGTGTCCTATACCCCTTCTATAGTTATCTCTAATTCTTATTTATGTCTAATAGGTTATTTTATTGAAAAGCAGCTGTAATTTTCTGGCATAGATCTTGAATCTCATGATCAAGTGTAGAGTTGCTGAATATTTGGTAACTTAAACTGTGAATACATGTAGACTTCAGTGTGCTTGCCTTGAAATGATTATTTGTTTCTTACTCATGTAGGCTCTGCATTGGCTGCTAATGTATGTAAAAAGATTACTGGACGTCTTACCAGTGCAATAGCAAAACAGGAAGATGTCTCTGTTCAGCTAGAAGCCTTGGATATTATGGCTGATATGTTGAGCAGGTAAATGTGCTTGTTTATTTGCATTAGTTGTGATACAGATATTTCATTCATTTATTAAAAATCCTTTCTGGTAAATATAATAAAATTTGGTCCAAAAATATTCGTGTTTAAATGGTAGCTGTTTTATAAATGTGTGAGGTTGGAGGTGAAGGGAGAAACAAGCTAATTATACTTAGGTAATACTGCTTAGCAAACGTGTTTTGTAGTTCTGAAAAGTAATTAATAAAATTAGATTTTAAATCTTTCAGCACAGTTTATGTTTGGTTTTACTCTTGTATTCTTGCATTCAGTGATCTACTTAGATAAGGAGATGTGCCAGTGGGAGTTACAAATTTTCCAGTTTAAAAAAGTACTGATAATTTTCATGTTTATACTGCATTTGTTGGGGGGTGTTGAGGAGCTCGGCTTTTATGCATTTGTTGCCTTTCCACTTTACTTTGGAAGTCAAACTTTGGAAGATAGACCAGTCCTAAGCAACTCCTAGGAGAAAATACATTCAAGGACCTGTCAATTTCAGTTTTTTCCTGGATTTTCATAATCATGACAGATCATCATTATTTGTGGATGTTATTTGTGGCAAATTCATTTCAACTTAAAGATAATCAAATGCCTTCGTGTGGGGAGGGGGTGTGTATGTATAAAGTGAGGAGCTATTAATATCATCCAGGCACACAAAGAGCTTTTTACTTTACTATAGGAGATAACACAAATGGCTATGAGGCAGAATGGGACTAAAGACTAACTGGTAGCATAGTGTGTTTCGGGGTTTAAAATGGGAGGATCCAAGGAAGTTTTTTTTTTGAAAGAGTAGCATTTCAGTTGAATTTTGAAGAATGGGTAGGACTTCAATAGGCAGATGTGCCCAGCTGTAGAATATATCAGCATAAGTAGTGTTGGAGTGGGAAAACATTGTATTCTGGTTTTCCACAATATAGAATGAATAGAAAAGTAGTAGGAAATCATTCTGATAGATTGGGATCATGTTCAGGTCGATAGGGAATTTATACTTAATTTAGTCAGCGAAAATTTAAGACTTTTTATCCTACGTGTGATTTGATCACTAGCACCATCCTGGCACATTGTAGATGTTTGAGTACTAGTGACTCATTGAACTATTAATGTAGGTGAAGATGATTTTGGAAAAGAGCTGTTGGACCAATAGAACCAATGAAACTTAGTATAGAGATGTATAGAGGAAAGACAGTAAGGGAGAGGGAAGAATCAAGAGATGAGGTTTTGAGTGTTGTGAACCCCCCAAAAAGTTATAATCAATAGAGAAAATCATTTAAATATCTAAGAAGGAGAAAGGTGACAAGATAATTGGTTTTAGTGCATTCCCAATCAGCTTGATTGGATATCCTATAATTGGGGTTTTAGGTCTAGATTCTAGGAATTTGGGGATATAAATTTCAAAGCTGCCTTTACTTAGCTTGGGTTTTCAGTTGCATTGGTAGAGACAGTGAGAATTCAGTTTTCCTTTCATTCTGAATTTGGGTTAGTCTTAACTAAATTTATACTCGGAGTATTTACATTGAGGTCAGAGGCCAGACATTTTAGTAAAACTGACATTTTGAATTCATTTGTTTTCTTTCTTGTTTAATTTTGTTTTAAGGCAAGGAGGACTTCTTGTTAATTTCCATCCTTCAATTCTGACCTGTCTGCTCCCTCAGTTGACCAGTCCTAGACTTGCAGTGAGGAAAAGAACCATTATTGCTCTTGGCCATCTGGTTATGAGCTGTGGAAATATAGTTTTTGTAGATCTTATTGAACATCTGTTGTCAGAGTTGTCCAAAAATGATTCCATGTCAACAACAAGAACCTACATACAATGCATTGCTGCTATTAGTAGGCAAGCTGGTCA
>NW_012141858.1:1428911-1430519 GCF_000956105.1 Propithecus coquereli
TAAATTGAACCTATAGATATCAACAGGGCAGTTTGGTTTGAATATTAGTTTGCATATTCATAGTTGCATTCATGAAAAATCCTGAATATTGTTTGGCACCATTTAACTTTTATAAATAACCTAAGCATTTCTGAGTCTCTGAAGATTGATGGTGTTACTTTATGACTTGTGGTATTTACTTTAGAAAGGACTAGTGCTTCGAGGACTTAGGGGTTGCTCATGTTTGGTTGTTTCTTTTTATATTGGAAGAATCATAATACAGATATCTAATGGATAAATATAGGTATATGGGTTGGTGGATTTCCTGTTATTTTTGATAATACTTCTTAGTTTGATTGTTTGAGTGAATTTATGTAATGACTTTCCTATAAAATCTGTAATTTCACCCATCTTTGAAAAACAACTGTAAAATCTCTCAACCTCATATACTTCTCCAACAGCTACTGCCCAAGTTTTCTGCTTGACAACAGAACTCAAAAGAATGCTGTTCAATTCCTTTCTTTCCCTTCTCTCTTGAACCCACTCCTCCAGTAGATGGAAAAGATTGCAAATGTTTGACTCTGCCTGTCATATTACTCAGTCTCATCAATGTGTCTTTATTTAGCTTTCAGGATACCACAATTGCTTTGCTTTAGTCCTGTCATTGTGATTACTCCCAGTCTTCCGTACTGGTTCTTCATCAACCTGACCCACGGAACTTAATGTATCCCAAGGCTCAGTCCTTGGGCTTACCCATTACACTCTTAATTTTTTGTTGATCTCATCTAGTCTCCTGGCTTTTATATCAATATGCTGACAACCCAGAGCTTATCTTTATTCCAGATCTCATGTGAACCCAGGTTCATATGCAACTGCTTAATTGCTGTCACCGCTTACATAACTAAAATATCCTTTCCCTACCCTTTCCTCTTTCCCACCTAACCTGTTCTTTAGCCTTTTCCATCTCAGAGTAGCACTTAAGTTCTTCCTAATTTCTCTGGCCAAAACCCTTGGTCATATCTGATTCTTTTTTCTCTTCATCTAGTTTCTCACCTCAGAGTTTTCCCTTCGCTTTGCATACCCATATTTCCCATTTCAGCATTTTGATTTTCTTTATCACAATCACTTTCTGACTTGCTACAATTGATTGTCTCCCACCTATTAGAATGTAAGCTTCATGAAGGCTAGACATTTTAATCCCTTGATTGACTGTTTTATTCCAGTGCGTAGGACAGTGCTTGACACACAGTAGACACTTAATAAATGTGTTGTATTAATGAAGACAAACCGTAGGTTATAATGTGAATGTTCTTTGAAGAAAGTAATAGCGATATATGTTTCAGGTTTTGAATGTTGATATTCAGTATGCTAAATAACAAAATACTTCACCTGCTTTGTTGGTTATTGAATTATACCTAATAAATGTTTTTCTACCATGGTGTTAATGTGACTCATAAAATCAGTGTAATTTCAGGAATTGGAACATTTGTTAATTTTTTATAGTCTTGTTTTCAATAAAGCTTATATTTCTGGGATGCAAATCCTATAGTGTGTAGACATGAGTAAAACTTTGTTTACTTTTAAATGGGTAGTCTGTTTTTGCAATACCTTTTAACTTTTATTTAAATA
>NW_012141858.1:1431559-1438496 GCF_000956105.1 Propithecus coquereli
TTTAAGTTCCATTTCTTTGTAAACCTACCTATTGCTGTATATGTTAGTGAAAAGTTAGAGTAACTATCTTGGTTAAGAATGTCAATTCACTTACAGTATTAAATGATATACTTATCATTAATAGCCTGTTTACATTAAAACTTCCCCTTTAGGGAGTGATGATGAATACAGTGATGATGATGACATGAGTTGGAAAGTGAGACGTGCAGCAGCTAAGTGCTTGGATGCTGTAGTTAGCACAAGACATGAAATGCTTCCAGAATTCTACAAGACCGTCTCTCCTGCACTGATATCCAGATTTAAAGAGCGCGAAGAGAATGTAAAGGCAGATGTTTTTCATGCATACCTTTCTCTTTTGAAGCAAACTCGCCCTGTGCAAAGTTGGCTATGTGACCCTGATGCAATGGAACAGGGAGAAACACCCTTAACAATGCTTCAGAGTCAGGTTGGTTTAAAAGTAAGATGTAGAAAATCATGATAGTGAATGTGTTTTTAAAATTGTTTTTATGTGACAATGTAAGTTCTAGAATATCTTTAGAGAAGAAGAAGGTTCTGGGATATATTTGTATAGTAGTTAATGCATGTTCGTATTATGTTACTTGTAAGCCATTCAATCTAATTATTCTTGATTTTACTTGATAACAATTAAAATAATTTTTAGATTCAGTAAAGTCATCTTTATCTTTGATATTAATGGAGAAGTCTTACAGCTGTGGAGTCAGACTACTTGTGTTCACATAGCTGCCTTCACCCCTGATTTAGCTGGGTGATCTTGGACAAGTTATTTAGTCATTTTATTAAACTGACTCCTTTGTAGTAAGGATTTACTTAGAATTATCTATCCAGGGTAATGAAAGATGAGATGATCTATGTAGAATGTTTAGTGTAGTATCTACTACATAGTAAGTGCTTGATGTATGCCAGCTCTTATTGTTAATAAAATACATGTTTTTCACTTTAGGATATTTTTTCTAAGATTCTAAACATTAGAGCCATATAGCTCCTATTTATTGAATATTTAGTACCTGCCAGACATTTTCTTACCTTATAGTAATCCCTACAGCAGCCCTATAGGGTACATAAACAAACACTGGGTCCCCTTTTATAGATGACAGAACAGATATTGAATTAAACTAGGGGAGGGGATACACATACCATATCAATCTTATTTTCAAGTAGTGCAAATGAATACATTTTGTGGTGAATTTATTCATAAAGGTGAACATTGAAGATTAATCGTAGAAGGAAATGAGGTAAAATATTAATATACGGAGGATATAAGCAATTAAATAAGTGCATAGAAGTCAGGTACTGCTTAGTAGAATCACCGGGAATTCTGATAATGCTTTGGGAAATTAGTTAGATAATTTCTTTTATGTCTAGTTCTCAGATAGTGTTCAATTATATGTGTTCATGTAGTTTTGTCGTTGGGATTTTGTTTTTAATCTCTACTTGCTTTGCTATTGGGGGATTTTAGAAGCTCCGTGTATAGCCTGGGACCCGTAAGATTTGTCAGTAGAGATCCTGTTTAATTTTAGTGACTAGCAAAACATTAGAAAGTTTAGAGCAGATATCTTTGAATCATACCCTTGCTGCTTGTAGCTACATTTGAAGTGAGGTTGATTCCTTGTAACAGCAAACTGAAAGCAAAAAAGGACTGATTTGTTGATTGCTTTTCCATAGTCTGTCTTGTTTCCTTTGATGCTCATCTGTGCTATTTTTTTTTCAAAATACCATTTATAAATTATACTCGTAGGTTTTTGGTTGAAAATATTTTATTGTTTGATTAATTTTTTAGTTTTGTGCATTTCATAGTTAAAATTAATCAAGGAAGACTATTATGCTGCTCTGTAGAATGCTAAATGATGGCTTTTCTCTAATTCCTTATCAGTATCAAACAAATATAGTTACAAGAGAACATAGAGAATACAAACAGTAAACTTTGCTCGAATCTAACAGTCTTATTAGTGTTAGCAATAGCAGTAGATAGCAGTAGTAGCTTCTATGCAGCGGTAGATAGTTGGATTAGTAATTTAACAAAAAAAGATAAATTATTCCCTTTCTCTTCATTCTCCATAATTCATGTTAAGTGTACTGAGGAAATACCAACAGCTGAACCAGCTAATGAGTGTGATAATTACAGGTTCCCAACATCGTTAAAGCTCTGCACAAACAGATGAAAGAGAAAAGTGTGAAGACTCGACAGTGTTGTTTTAACATGTTAACTGAACTGGTAAATGTATTACCGGGGGCCCTCACACAGCACATTCCTGTACTCGTACCAGGTATGAAAGAAACAGTAAATCTCTTTTGGGACTTAGAGAGTTTTTATTAAGACTTAGATAAGCTTAAATAATTGTTTCCTTCAAAAGAGAAATTTCTGACGACTTAATTTGCACGTAAAACTAACTTTTTAATCTAATGATCTTGAACACCTGAATTTAGAAATTTGGCTTTAATATTCATTATAGATTGTGAAATTTCTACTACTTTAGAAATAATATGATGAAGTGGGAATGTTAGCAGTATTTTAGGCATTGATTTTTAATTTTTTTCTTTCTCAAAACTGCACACAAATAATTGGGTTTTTTGGTTGGCTTTTTAGGAATCATTTTCTCACTGAATGATAAATCAAGCTCATCAAATTTGAAGATCGATGCTTTGTCATGTCTGTATGTAATCCTCTGTAACCACTCTCCTCAAGTCTTCCATCCTCATGTTCAGGCTTTGGTTCCTCCAGTGGTGGCTTGCGTTGGAGATCCATTTTACAAGATTACATCTGAAGCACTTCTTGTTACTCAGCAGCTTGTCAAAGTAATTCGTCCTTTAGATCAGCCTTCCTCATTTGATGCAACTCCTTACATTAAAGATCTCTTTGCCTGTACCATCAAGAGATTAAAAGCAGCTGACATTGATCAGGAAGTCAAGGAAAGGGCTATTTCCTGTATGGGACAGATTATTTGCAACCTCGGAGACAATTTGGGTTCTGACTTGCCTAATACTCTTCAGATTTTCTTGGAGAGACTAAAGAATGAAATTACCCGGTTAACTACAGTAAAGGCATTGACACTGATTGCTGGGTCGCCTTTGAAGATAGATTTGAGGCCTGTCCTGGGAGAAGGGGTTCCTATTCTTGCTTCATTTCTCAGGAAAAACCAGAGAGCTTTGAAACTGGGTACTCTTTCTGCCCTAGATATTCTAATAAAAAACTATAGTGACAGCTTGACAGCTGCTATGATTGATGCAGTTCTAGATGAGCTCCCACCTCTTATCAGCGAAAGTGATATGCATGTCTCGCAGATGGCTATCAGTTTTCTTACTACCCTGGCGAAAGTGTATCCCTCCTCCCTTTCCAAGATAAGTGGATCCATTCTCAATGAACTTATTGGACTTGTGAGATCACCCTTATTGCAGGGGGGAGCTCTTAGTGCCATGCTAGACTTTTTCCAAGCTCTGGTTGTCACTGGAACAAATAACCTAGGATACATGGATTTGCTGCGCATGCTGACTGGTCCAGTTTACTCTCAGAACACGGCTCTTACTCATAAGCAGTCTTACTATTCCATTGCCAAATGTGTAGCTGCCCTTACTCGAGCATGCCCTAAAGAGGGACCTGCTGTAGTAGGTCAGTTTATTCAAGATGTCAAGAACTCAAGGTCTACAGATTCCATTCGTCTCTTAGCTCTACTTTCTCTTGGAGAAGTGGGGCATCATATTGATTTAAGTGGGCAGTTGGAACTAAAATCTGTAATATTAGAAGCATTTTCATCTCCTAGTGAAGAAGTCAAATCAGCTGCATCCTATGCATTAGGCAGCATCAGTGTGGGCAACCTTCCTGAATATCTGCCATTTGTCTTACAAGAAATAACCAGTCAGCCCAAAAGGCAGTATCTTCTGCTTCATTCCTTGAAGGAAATTATTAGCTCTGCATCAGTTGTGGGCCTTAAACCATATGTTGAAAACATCTGGGCCTTATTACTAAAGCACTGTGAATGTGCAGAGGAAGGAACCAGAAATGTTGTTGCTGAATGTCTAGGAAAACTCACTCTAATTGATCCAGAAACTCTCCTTCCACGGCTTAAGGGGTACTTGATATCAGGTGGGTAACTAGATTTTCCTATTTAAAAAAACATTTTATTGACAGTTGATTGCCTTGAAAGACGCCTAATGAAGTTAAACCATGTCTATATTTTCTTCCATGTAAAAGCTTAAGTATATTATGAAAAAGTACTGTCTTTTGTTATAATATGGAACTGTATTCAAATGACAAGTTGTTGTTTAGAAGGATGGAGCATAATTAGATAATGGTTAAATAAATCTATTCTAGTTCCTTGTGATGGTTACATTTTAATGTTACTGTGTCTTAAAATGTCTTAAAAGAAAAGACATATGTCTTGAGTTAATATAACCTGAAGAGCTTGCTAGTACTAATAATAATACTAAAATTGGTGAAAGTACTTAGTTCAAATGAAAGCTCCTAGAATAGTTTTCAGATTTAGCATGTCAGCCACATTAGAACAAGTAGAAGGTAGTAATAGCCATTCATTCTTAGAAATTGCTTTTTTAATAAAAAAAAGTTTTGAAGATTTTATAAGCTATTTATGGATTTAACCAGTTCCCTCTTGTGAGGGCTAGATCCTTCACTGCTGCTTCAGGTCCTCTCCTTCTCAGAAGAAGCTATTATCTTTTGAAATCTAATGGGATTATATTTCATAAGGTGAGTAAACTTTGCTCCTTTAGAATCATGAGTGCAGTAAGAACTACCCTTTTTGGCCAAAGAGAATTTTAAGGAATTGAAGACAGTGGTATTATTTGAAGTGGTTTGAAAATGATGTCCACGGATTTTAGTGGACTACGTACCAATAGACTTGGAATTTATTTTTAATTAGGCTCATCATATGCCCGAAGTTCAGTGGTTACAGCTGTGAAGTTTACTATTTCTGACCATCCACAACCTATTGATCCACTATTAAAGAACTGCATAGGTAAGTAGAAACAAAGCTAAAACATACTGATTAACTATTTTGGGGGAAGATAGAATTATTGTCAAGAAACTCTTGATTTCAATATGATCTTACAACTTCAGGAAATTACATTTGCTCGTATTGTCATCTATTAGTTTGAAATTGTTACCAGATGATTTTGCAAATAATTGAAATTAATAAACCAGCATGTCTTTAGAGTCAGCTACACATATTTTGATAATCATAATTTTGGGATGACCTAAGATAACTTTAATGGATAAAGCAAAATGTTAGCTGTATCTGACCAGTCAGAAGTTTCTTCCCAGATATAAACAAGTCTCACTTGCTTTTAGGGCCCTAATTTTTTATTATTGCTTATAACCCTCCAAGTCCCAAGGGAATCTGTGGAGACTTCCATATATAAGATGGAAACAACTTTAGAATTCAAAAGATAAAATCGGGTAGAGCCAATTCCCAGAAGAACTAAGAGGAGATACCCAGGAAAAATTGGGCCTATCTGTATTTTTGTGGTGACAAAAATTAGCTTTGGGGATTATTTATGATTTTATAACTTCCCTGGTTTTTATTGTTTTATTATTGCTTTTCTTAGAGTTGGTAGTAGCCAAAAACACTTAGAATTCAGTTTGGTGCTTTCTTTAGAACAGGAGAATAGAGATAGCAGCAGGGAAGATTGAGGGATTTGTAGCTTCATGCCATTCTGTAATGTGCCAGAAAGGGAAAAAACACAATTTAAAATTCGAACTATAGAAGGGATTGCCAATTCAGAGTAAATAGATACGCAGGCAAAGATGGACACTATTGCTGGGACTTAGAAATTATTGAAAATCTATATGAGAAAATTCTTGCCTCTATTCCCCCTATCCATTTTTTGCTTTTATGTATTTATTCACATTTTGATACTATGTAGGGTAGGACAGAGGAAGATCCACATCCCTAGAGACATCTTCTCGGGTTGACAACAGTCAGTCATTATGCATTGTTGGTATAGTTATCAATCAGGTGGTTATCATTCTGATTGGATCATGATCTAGTTCAGTATTTGTGACTATTTGAACATCAGAATCACTTTAAAAATTGAAATTCCTAGACCGAGGAATTGGGGGCCACTGATCCTAGTCCATGACACCATTTTTTCCATAATAGCAATATTTTAGATGCTTTACTCAAAGCAGGTACATAACTCTGTTCTAATTACTCTAATAATCTACCAGTTCAGTAATTCTATACAAACGAAAGGAGATAGGGAGGATTAGTCTGGTATATTTATATTGTTTTTCAAGCAATATTTTTTGTAATCAGCGATGGAAATTTCCTGGTGTCAACATGGAGTTTACCAGTCTACAGTGTCTGAAATCACCCTTTCCTCCCATACGTTCAGATTGCTATTTTTTCAAATTGATGTTAGAGCTTCTGTCACTTCTTCTTTATTTCCCTGTGTATTTTAAAAGATTGCCAGTGATAGAGTTGAGATCATATAATGATGAATAATACCTACATGTGAATACCTAGTGTGTACCAGACACTGTTCAACAATATACATGCTGTTTATTCTGCTCAGTAGCCCTAGAAGTTTGGTAATCCTCATTTTATTGACCGAGAAACTGAGGCTCTTGCCTGCTTGCCCAGAATCATACATCTGACAACTGGAATGGTTTGAATCATCATCTGTGTGACTCCAAAGGTCTTTGCATTATACTTTCTTCCCCAGATTTGCAAGAACAAGCAGACTTAAAATCTGTTTATATTAGGTTTGTTTCCTCCTTTTATACTCTTAAGAATTAGTATGCTTCTTGAAGATAGAAATAAAATAGGGCATTTGGAGGCACACATCTCTTTGTCATTTGATGAATTGTGTGCCTATTAACAGTATTCCATCTTTATTAAGCAATGGGTCTGTCCTCACCTTGTTCATCTTGTTTTGGACGTAGTTTAAAAAATTTTTTGTTGCTTTT
>NW_012141858.1:1438908-1474985 GCF_000956105.1 Propithecus coquereli
GTACACTTTATCTAAGCTTGTCTTTGCCTTTTAAGTATAATATATCCACACACTCTTTTTTGTTTTAACAGGTAGAAATGGGTCCATTTAAACATACAGTTGATGATGGTCTGGATATTAGAAAGGCAGCTTTTGAGTGTATGTACACACTTCTAGATAGTTGTCTTGATAGACTAGATATCTTTGAATTTCTAAATCATGTTGAAGATGGTTTGAAGGACCATTATGATATTAAGGTAAGATGTTTGTGCCTATTTAAACAACATTTTAGAAGACGACTTTGCTACAGTGATTTTCACCCTTGTAATTTACTCGCATGTATGTGTGAGAAAAAATCGGGTTGTCTGTCAGGGTTTTAATAGATATGTTATAAACTATAATATGCAAAAGTAATGGTGAGGCAGTATAACATTTGACATAAAGGAAAGAGCTAGAATTCTTTTTATTGGAGGAGGAAGTAGAATTAGATGCAAAATTTGTAAGAAATACTCTGTGCCAAGTTGCTTAGTTTAGTAATCCCTAGATCTTTTGCCTCAGAAGAAGAATCCCAGGCCGGGCATGATGGCTCATGCCTGTAATCATAGCATTTTGGGAGCCCAAAGTAGGAGGATTGCTTGAGGCCAGGAGTTCGAGACCAGTCTGGGCAATAGCAAGATCTCGTCTCTACAAAAAAAATTTTAAAAATTGGCTGGGCATGGTGGTATGGGCTTGTAGTCCCAGGTACTCAGGAGGCTAAGGGAGGATTGCTTCATCTCAGGAGTTCAAGGATACAGTTAGCTATGATCATGTTTTAGCCTGGGCAAGAAAGCCAGACCCTGTCTCAAAAAGAAAAAAAGAAGAATCCCTACAGATTTGTTGCTTAAAGTATAAATCTGTGACCTTTTTGGCCTGTCTCAACATTGAACTTTAGGTACTTACTACCCATGGAGAGTCTTCTCAGTTTCTCGGCATTGTTTGGATTAATTCCCTTGGGCTATCTTTGGGGCTACTCTGAATGACAACAGTATGATTTACCTAAATGAGGGATTTTTGTTTTTCAATATAATATATTGTGTTTAATACCAACAATTGTGTTAGAGGACAACATGGAAGAACTGCTTTCATTTACACAAAGCAATCTATGTGGAAGCAACCAGAGAGAAATTATACTGCTTCTTAGGTCTGGAGCATGAATTTTGCTTATAACTATTCTTTGTTTTCCTGTTTGCACATATCCATATTAAATGTGAATAGCAAAAGGGCGATTTTGAAAAATAAAAAATAAATGCATTGTGTCTTTTTCATCTACTCTTCCATTTAGAGCCTTTGGGCCAAGCAGCCATAGTATCAGAACTCTCCTACTCATGCTTCCATGTGTGGTAGTGACCTGATCCTCTCAGAGTTCAGTGAAGAGAGTCCCCCCAAAAGTAACAGATGTGCTTGCTTAATTCTATGAGTTTATAATCCAAGACATAATGTTTATCTGGTTTTATATAGATTAATCAGAATTAGTGGTCAAATTTTTTTTTTAAGTAAAATATGTTAAAATATTACAATGCTTATCTTCTATTTCAATAATTTTTGAATTTAGGGATTTTCAATTCTGATGCACATAAAGTTTTTAAAAAATAATAAATCTATAGCCCTGTCTTTATAGGTTCAATAAAACTCTGAGGATGGGGCTGAGGAATGGGTGTTTTTAAAGCTCCCCAGGTGATTCTAATGTGTAGCCAAGATTGCAAGCCACTTTTCTAGCTATGCATTCTAGGACCACATTATAGATGAGGTCTCTCTAGCACTTACCTTAGATAAGGTTTGAGACAAATCTGTGTGATTCTGAGTGGCAGATTACGTTAAAAAGAAGCTTTATTTTGCATGCTAGTTAGTCATCTTCCTTTTTAAAAAATGTGTCAGCATGTAGAATTTTATTTTTGGAAAATAACGTATAAATTTTCTTTTTTATTCCTAATAGATGCTAACATTTTTAATGTTAGTGAGACTCTCTACCCTTTGTCCAAGTGCAGTACTGCAGAGGTTGGACCGACTTGTTGAGCCATTACGTGCCACATGTACGACTAAGGTAAGAATTGGTAGGCATCGACTTAGGTCAGACTTGATGTCTTCAGGATTCCTAGTCGATTCTTTTCTCTAGTTTTCCAAATTTACTTTTGTTAGCACCATATGTAGCAGTTGGTTTAAAAAGGGAACCTATTGAATATGGGTGTTTTATAAAACTTAGCACTGTTACATACTAAGTTTCTAGTCTTAGAAACTTTTGTTTATTGCTATAATATGTTGCATATTTTGAAATACTGATATGGGATAAAATATGATCAAAGCCACAAAAGAAGTGTTTAATTCTGTTTGGAAAGGGAGTCATATAAAGGTGATGACATTTGAAATGACCAAGACGGTAAAGTAAGGCTTTTCACATGAATAAAGGCATGGAGATGTCATTATGTGGTATGTTTGAAGAACAGTGAATAGGATAGCTAGAGGAGTAGTTTCTTGGTGGTTTCAACTACGTGGGTCTGGATTTTCTGTTTCTACAATAGGGCTTAGTGTAAAATATTCCCTGAAAAGAAAGGGAGACAGCTACTGCTTAAAAAGGAAATTTAAAAACAGCTTTGCTTAGAATATAATATGCCTTATGGACCTACAAGAGAAACTTTGCTCTTTATTTACCTGGAATTGCTATGTGCTTGAATTTTGTTCATGTAAGAGCTATCTTTATAGCATGTAATCTAAATTTACTTCATGTTACAGGTTAAGGCAAACTCAGTAAAGCAAGAATTTGAAAAGCAAGATGAATTAAAGCGATCTGCTATGAGGGCAGTAGCAGCACTGCTAACCATTCCAGAAGCAGAGAAGAGTCCACTGATGAGTGAATTCCAATCACAAATCAGTTCTAACCCTGAGCTGGCGGCCATCTTTGAAAGTATCCAGAAAGATTCATCATCCACTAACTTGGAATCCATGGACACTAGTTAGATGTTTATTCAACATGGGGACCGTTCAACATATGACCATACAATGCACTGAATTGACAGGTTAATCATAAGACATGGAAAGAGAAGTGTCTAAAGCTTCAAAATGTTCCACTTTTTTTTCCCTTCATGGAGACAATTTGTTTGGCTTTCTTCCATTGTTTTTGTAGTGTTTATTTCAGAATATGTATTTCCATAATCCAGAGGTTGTAAAACCACTAATGTTTTAGTGGTTAGGGCAACAATTAAAATGTAAACTAAAAGTTAAGATTTATGGAGTATGGAGATAGGGTCCAGTATCTATTTACCCTGTAATGTTTAGGATTAAAATGTTAAAATTTTGTGACCATGAATTTCTTTCTTTTATAAATTTTCTCATTTAAACATCAAAAATTCTGCAAGACAAAAACCATGTTTTTTTTTCTTGTAAAACTTTTTGTTTCAGCAACATAAATTGATTTTTAGCTGGCAGACAAGAATATCCATATAAGATTTGTTACATTTCAGAGGGTTTGGCAGTTTATAAAAAGATAATAAGGTATCATTTTTTAAGTGTGGGATTAACAATATCCCTGTTTCACACACTAATTTTGCATGAGCAAGTTTACAAATATGTACTGTCTGTAAAGCAGCATGTGCAGATTATTCATAATACAAAAGTTAAAATAGGTATTATTAGTGCAATTTTCAGATATTTATTTTTGCACAGAAAACACATCTGGAGAGAGAGAGGAGTAAATTTTTGAAACTTTGGTTTTCTTAATGCCAGTGTGAATTTGCAGATGTTTTCAGCAAATCAAGTCACAAGAACATTTGTCACCTTTTTCTATTACAAATTTTCTTACACGTTTAAAATTTGGATATTTAAGTACTTGGTTTTTCTCAGTTACCCCTTTGTGTGCGTGTGTTCCACTTAGAAATTCTTAAAGACAGATTTTTCTTTTCATTCCCTTTGGATGTTTGCATTCCTTATCAAAGAATACAAATACTGTGTAATGCTTTTGAATTTTACTTTAGGGAAATTCTGAAGCGGGCTATCGCAGATTTGTTAGCTAATAATAGTATTTTCTTTTAGTTGAGTTAGATTTTTTTCCCCATCTCTTGTAGACCTAATTTACACACTGTATTTGGTAAGTGTTAACTACTTTTCCTGATTAAGGATCTGTGCTTGGGGAACAAAGCTTTTGCAGTATCTTAAAATTTTATTTAACATATCCTTCAGTGAGCTCATTTCACACTGTAGCCTCTTCCTTCAAATTTGTGGTGCTCCTGTAACAGTAAGAACTAACTTCTGAAATAAAAGACATCTCCTAATGCTGTGCAAACATAGTTTACATGTATTGAAGGAGGCAGTTGTTAAATTGAGTGACCAATTTTAAGCAATCAGATATTTGAAAACTGCACCCTTTATTTTTGAAACTGTGAATTAGAAATACTTCTGCTGTATTACTTAACTGCTTTAACATCCAAATATGCAGTGATTTTAATTGATAACGTACTGTGGTTATTAGATTAGCAGCTTGATTTCAAATGTTCAGATAATAATGCAGAAGACATTGCTAATAATAAGGATATTGACTAGTACATTGATGTGGAACTTTACATGAAAGTTGGTGCCATTTCAAAATGTGGCAGATGATAATCTTATACCATAATTTGCATAAAACTGTAATAGAAATTTATTTTGAGATGTCAGTATATTATGTACTATGCATTACCGTGGTATAGATGTTGTGGATATATTTAAGTATTTGGTTACATGGTTTCACAATAAATTACAATACTGCAGGCTCTAGGACTGAATAGGAGACTGACATGCATATGTTGTGTGAATGTCTTCTTAGTTAATTGCCTAAAGTTAAATCCAAATACTTGTGTTGGATTTTTCTTTAGTTTGTTTTTAACTTCCAAGATGCATGTTTTGTTTTGTTGAGTCTTGCAAGCCAGCTCATTTTTCGAACGTTGTTGAAATTCTTTTAGTACTAAAGAAATAGATACTGCTCTTTTATAGTTTTAGTGTTTATATACCTATGTATACACATGCATAACAAAATTAGTAACAAAGAGGAATGCTTGGAATTTAAATGCTGAGTCATACTGATTAACTCCATACTTCTAGAGGTGATGTCCAGATACTGGATATTCCAGATCCTGGAATGAAAGTGGCAAGGTGTGGAGTTCAGACACACCTACCACTCATGCTGCTTACTAGTAGTATTAGGAAGTTCTGTTGAGCAATTCTCCACAGGTAGGTTCCTCAGGAGATCTAAAAGTTAATAATACAAAAACAAGCCGTTTATTGATTTTCATGAGGACATTTAAGTCAGTTTAGATCTACCCGATCTCTTTTAAAGGAAAGCTCAATATGGATTGAGTTTTTAGATTAGGTTATTTTATGAAAAACTAAGGCAGAAAGGAAATTTGGTATGGCAGGGCCTACCTAAAAGGTTGTTTATAAAATCAGCACTGAATGATGATTTTTTAAAAAATGGTGGTCATGTATTTTGTTAATGATATCTGAAAGCTGCTTAACCATTAGGAATTAGTATTTTTAAAAGATTGGAGTATGATGATTTCATCAAATGAGTATTTACATGATTTTTAATGTGACCATAGTCAAGTAAATAGTCTTTTTTCTTTATACTTTTCTTGGGTAAATAGTGAAGAAATAACAGGGGCATATCTAATTAACCAGTTCTAGGGGATGTTCTGGTGTCTTTATATATAGCTCAGTCTCAGACACATGAATATGATTATATATTCATGATTGAAGTTCAAAATGAGGATGTGTACAAAATTCTCAGCCATTAAAAAATTCAGTTGTCATAAGCTTTGTAAGCTGTATTTAGTCACATGACAAAGTATGTGGTAATACTTTGTAATTAAAGGAACATTTTCTGCCCACATTAAATTTTGCCAAAAATCTAAATTGTTAAAATTAATTGCCAATCTCTAGATATATTATGCTTAGTAAGTGTTTTGAAATTAAACAGCTTAAAAATTTCAACAAGTCAGTTTTAGATTCTAGTTCTATTTTAGATTGAATCCTAATTTTCAAACCACTGCCACCCAGATTCATGTCTGTTTTTGAAATCTTATTTAATCCTCTATGGAATAGAAAATGGGCAATATAGTAACAGTTCATTCAGTGTTTAGGAAAAGATATTCTGGTTCTAACTGATTTTTCCAGTTAATAAAATTCCTTTGATACTTTTGGTTGCAAAAATGGAACATAGTATTTGGCCACAAGCTACCGAAAGCTCACCAGATTAGTCTTACGGAAATGCAAAATGAAATTGTATATTTTCCTTTTCCAATATAATAAGTTGCTTGTTTTCCTAGTAATACGAGAAAAGATTTTGTAAACACTTGTGTTGTTTAGGGTACGATCCTCCAGCAATATGTTTTTGTTCTTGGTAACTTTTTAGAAAGTTAGTTCAGAATCTAAAATGGGGTTTGTTTTTCATTGAATGTTAAAAAAGCCAACTTTAATTAAAACTACCAATGGCGGTAATGCATAGTTTTACTTTCTTGGATCCTGTATTGCCAGTGTGTTAGACTTCAGAATAATTTTCAGTAGACAGAAATAACTATTTCTGTTTGTGGAGTCTTAATTCCGTGGCCTCTTCATACCTTTTAATTTTGATCTCAAATCAATATTGGTGATGATTTTGGCAGGTTTGTTTTGCTGAGATCTTAGAAGAGAGAGAGCTTATTTGAAACAAAAGTGTTTCCAGATTAGGGAGTATTAGAATTAGTGTATTTAGCAATTGTCAGTAACTAATGGTTAATGCGTATCGAGTGATTTTACTCTAGAATGTTCTAAAAAAAAAACCTATTAAACAGTTATACTTCAAAACTGGTTACTTGTACGATACCATAATAGCCCCATATTTTAATAGTCTGTAATAAGCCTCATACTCTGAAAAGCTGTCTTACTTGTTTGACGGATATTTCCGTTTTTAAACTAGATAAAAAACCAACTGCTTACTTAGGTAAAGGCAGCTAAATATGTATGATGCTAGCTTACTGTAATCCTAGTGTAGCGGTTTTCCAAAGACACACAAATGTGTATTTGCTTGCAATCATTACCATACATGAACTAAATTAGGCTTTCCTAAGAGGTCTGGAAATAAACTCCTGATTCCTTATTCCAGAAATAAAATCCATGTTTTCCTCCAGAGTTTATACTTTAGTAGAAAAATTCATGCTCATTACTTTAGATTGAGATCTTAGATAGACCTTGGCACTATTGACATTTTGAACTGGATAATTTTTTGTCGTGGGGGCTATCATATGCATTGTAAGATACCGGCAACATCTGGTTTCTACCTACTAGATGCTAGTAGTGTCACCACCCCTTCCTGGTTGTGACAACCAACATTGTCTCCAGACATTACCAAATTCCTCCCTATACCCCCAGGAACTTCACATACACAAGTTTTCAGACATTAAGTGTCAGTTTTTCATCTTCCTATTAGAACAATCACAATTTAGTAAAAGTAGGTTTCTGCTCTCTATATTACCTCCGCTGATTTAAATGGATGGTCTTTAGTAAATCCCCTAACGTGTTTTTCTCTGATTGTAAAATGCTTTCTGCATACTTACAAAGGGCCACTGGAGTATGAGGCACTTTGATTTAAAATTGATGCACTACATACAAGTTTGGGAACACTAGCCATGAGCAACTAGTGTATTGTACTTGAGTTCTACTGAAGAAGGCGAGTAAATGGATTTTCAAAATTATTAACATACTGTCTTCACAAGAACAGTTTGTCCATTAATTTATTTTCTTGAACTAACAATTTGTTTCCCAATATGGGTAATTTCTAGTTTAACTGTGATGTTTAAAGACTTGCCAAATAGTGATATTTTGTATAATCCAAAAACGTATATTTGAAAACAACTGTTAAACTGACTATAGCAGATTTTTGCTATTTGTCTAGGATTAGTTAGGTATTAGAGACAATAAAATGCTTCTGTATGAATCGTGATACCCACATGTGAGATTTTAAAGACTCTTAATGGTGGCAGAAAAACGACCACAAATTGTGAATTTGAAACAAGACCATTGAACCATGTCAGTCCCGTTTAAGAGAAATGGCATAAGCAAAGATGTTAATAACCTTTTATATAATGTTATTGAAATATTAATGAGGCTGATTGGTCAGGAGTTTGAGGAAGTCCAGAATGTCAAGTTTTTAAGTCTGGAAACCTTGAACACTTAACTACATATTTAGCGATTTTCTCTGTGGCTGAAAATTATACTCATAGACTTTAAAAATCTACGTTTAAAAGATTTAAGTTTAGAAATTTGTTCCAATATCAGTTTTTCTCTAAGATACAATCCAGCAGGGTCAGGTGACCACATGTGGCTGCCCAGATGAACAGCGCCACTGCTGATCTACAGTGTTCTACATGTCAAGACTTACATAAAAAATCCGGCAGAACCTGTCCCCCAAAATTTTTATTACCAAAAAATTTTTATTGCCATGCCTTCTTTCTTGTAAATGGATCATCAAATTAAAGGCAAAGGTAATTATTTTCCCCTCCTTCCCTTGATACTCCTCTTTAATACTATGTGCTCGACATTGGAGACAGTGTCTATGGGGAAGACACTATATAATTACCATTAAATATTATAACTGGGGAAATACAGAATTTTGTGTGATTTATGGCACAGAGGTACTTGGACTGGGCATGAGGCCAAGTTCAAGACAAGGAAGTGTATTCCATGTAGTGGGGACAAAATTGGCAAAAGCTTAGAGGCAAGAGGGCATGGTGTTCTGGAGCTGAGTATGGCTGTAGTTTAGGATACGAGAGGGAGCATAGTGAGAGGGTAGGAAGGGCAGGTGATAGGGGTCCTTGTAAACAGTTTGAATTTAATTGCAAGGACAATAGCAAGCCATAGAAAGAAAGGCTAGAAATGCCGGGAAGTGATGTGATCAGATTTGTATTTTTGAAAGATTAGCTGTAATTTAGAGAATGAATTGGAAGTATGGTCAGACATTGGCTGATAAGTTAGGACATTATTAGTGTAAAACAAGTGAGAGTGATAAACCGAATTAGTGTAGTTTTGGAGTGGTATAGGAAAGTGAGTAGTGAATCACTTCTGGCTCTTAGTGCTTTCACCCGAAGTGACACACACCACTTCTGATCACATTTTGGTGGGCATGAAATCACAGCCATACCTAGCAGCCGAACACTTGTTCAATAAGGCACTGATGAGAATAGTAAGCGCACAGTTGAGCTGGGGGTGATTCTTTTTTAGGGAGAAGCAGGGAAGAAGACTTAGGCCACATTGCATACTCTACCACAAATGATTCAAAATTCCATGTTCCTATTCTCACGTGTTCAACCACCCTGCCCACTGAGTTTTCTCTTAAGCTCTGACTTCTCTCCTTCCTCCCCTTTACCTTTTCTTCCCTGTCCTCTGTGACTACCCGTGCCCCATAATAACAATCAAATTTCATTCCCCTCTTTTTAAGCGGTGGCACCTGGGGCTGTGGGAAATGGATCATCTACCTAAAGCACTTCTTTTTCTTTAGCGTGCTTTGTGTGTTTTTCCAAACAAAACCAGTAGTCTCTCTAAGAGTGCCAACAATTTCGATATTTTCTGCCATGTACTTACGTAGATGTCTTCATTCAATACTCCAACCCAATTCTTGCTTTCATTGATTTTCATCTCCACTGTTTTATCTTAATTTTTTCTGGTTTTATGTCTTTATTGTAAATTGACAACTTTTAATTGCATATGTTAGTGGGCTACCAAGTGATGGTATGTGTATACATTGTGTAACGATTAAATCAAGCTAATTTACATACCCATCACCTCAAATATTTTTATGGTGAGAACATTTGAAATTTACTCTCAGCAATTTTGAAATACACATTATTATTAACTCTAGTCGCCATGCTGTGCAATAGGTATTCCCTCTAACTGAAATTTTGTACCTTTTGTACCCACTGTTTCAAACAACCACTCTGAAGTCTCTGGCTTGGATGTTTTCATCTAGAATAGTTTGAACTTAAATTCCAATATCTTGTTCTAACTCTAACCTGTCCATCAAGTTCTATCATGTCTTCCTTCATTCTAAGACTGATCTTTGACCTCACAGAGTCCTGCAGTCAGTATTTCCCACCATTTTCTCTTGGTCCCTCCTACCCACCTGGCTGATTTTATAAATGGTTTGTTCATACAATCACTTACTGCATTTAGGGATGCTCCCTCTCCCATTCCTGGTACCATCTTCCTTTTGTTTAAGTATTCACTTGACCCTCACCTTCATATCCAGCAGACAACTGGTAAGCTCATTTCCTCAATTCAATTAAGGCTTAATCTCTCTTCCACCTAAAACTTTACTCATATCCATTCTCATCCTTATGTCCTCATCTCAGAGGTTGAGTTCCCACCCACTGGTTCAAGACCAACCTCTATCCCAGAACCCGTTTCACTCCAGCTTCTTCCAGGTTTTGGTTAAATTGATCTCCCTTCTTCCCCTTTTCAACACCACTTCCACTGGTTTCCATAACCTGAACTCTCAAAAATATGCGAAAGACTCATCTAAAAGACGAAAAATTTTTAATGTGTCCTCATCAAGATGCATCCATCCATCTGTACGACTTAATTTGCTTTCCCAATGTCTTGCCTTTTCAATTCTCAATCTATTCTAATCTGGCTTTCATTCCTCTATTGGTGATCGTAGCCACACCACTTCAGTAAAGTCTTACATGCCAAAACAAGTCGTTTAGCCCTTTTCTTAATTGATTCAGTCTTTTTCTTACTTAAACTCAGTGTTAATGCTATTGATCACTCCCTTTGACAGCTACCTGCTACCTTGGCTTCTAGGACACTGCTGTCTTCTGGGGGTTTGCTTATACCTGTGAGGCCACTTACACCTCAGTTTCCCTTAATTATTGTTCACTAGGTCTTTCAGCCCACGTCTTCTCATCATATACAATCCTTTTTGGGTCATCTCATCCATTCTTATGGTCATGCACGTTGTTGACCCATATAGCCCAGTCCATGCCCCTATATTTCAGGCCATTGTCTCCATTCACCTGCTGTACACCTCATAAAGGTGTCTGAAACACAGCATATCTAAAGTTGAACTCAGCATCTTCCCCAGCATCTTCCCCTTCCCCTTGTCTCATCACTGACGGCACCCCATTTACCCAACCACTCAAGCTGGAAATCTGAAAGACTCACATGAGTTTGGAGGCAGAATAGGATAAAGAACAAGAACTCTCCTGCCAGACATTAGATGAGTTTGAATCCTGGGTGACCATTGGCTGTTTGACTTGAGTAAATTACTTAACCACAGTTTCTTTGTCTATAATATGGGAATAAAAATAGTAGAGCCTCATAGGGTTATTGTGAAGATTAAGTAGGAATATTTGTAAAGCACTTAACACAATGCCTGGTACATACTAAGTGAAATATAATTGTTAGCTCTTGTTAGTGTTCTGCCCATTTTATTTCCTAAATATCTTTCACATCCATCCCCACTACTCTGGTTCAAGACCTCATTTCCTCCTTATGATTGGACTTGATTGGATTGCTGTAAATGCCTCCTATTATTTTTCTCTTCATTTATTCAGCAATCTAATTTATTATGCACTTGTGGTGCTGCCAGGGCTACAAAGACTGGTAAGAGACAGTACCTGATATGATATAAAGCTTTCTGGTTACCATGAGAAAACTGACATAAGGAAGCACCATAAAATTCTACTCTATGAGAAGTATACACAGGGGACAGTGGTGGGGTCACAGTGGAGGGTGTGGTCCATTCTGCATGAGTGGGACAGAAACAATTCATGTAGGAGATGAAATGTCTTGAGAAATGAGGTATTCCTGAGAAGAGTGGTTTTCAAACAAGTGTGCATCACAATCACCTGAAAGGCTTCTTAAAACATTGCTGGGCCCTACCTCTAGAGGTCCTGTTTCAGTAAGTTGTAGTAAGACCCAATAATTTGCATTTCTAGTAAGTTTCCAGATCCTGACTGCCTCCCAAGACCACACCTTGACACCCACTGTGTTTGAATACCCAGAAGGCATCCATTCCCAAGTCCCTCCTCTATGCAGCTGTCAAAACAATGGTCCTGACCATTTTACACCTTTACACTACATCCTTCAATGGCTCCCTTTTGCCTACAGGATAAGGACAAGCTCCAGACGATTACTGTCTGCCCCACCACCCTCAGCATCTGTCACACCTAGGACGGACCTTCATTTTCCGACAACTACAAAATATTTCCCTCAACCACCATGTTGCTCCTTGCCTTCATACCTTTGCTCAGGTTCAAGGTATGCATTTTGTCTAGAATGTCTTGCCTTCTCTTTTTTTCTCTCTCTCTCTGTTTTTTTTTAAACTTAGCTGGCTGCTTCAAGATCTCCAGGAAGTCTCTGCTGCTAAGTGATGAAGAGAGGCCAACTCCCACGCTTGGAACCTGACCTCATTCCCCATACAAATATAGTCAAATTTCTTTCTTTCTTTCTTTTTTTTGAGACAGTCTAACTCTGTTGCCCAGGCTAGAGTGCAGTGGTGTCATAGCTCACTGCAAGCTCCAGCTCCTGGGCTTTAGTGATCCTTCTGCCTCAGCCTCCCAAGTAGCTGTCACTATAGGTGTGCACCACCATGCCTGGATAATCTTTCTATTTTTTGTTGAGACAGGGTCTCTCTGTTGCCCAGGCTAGTCTCAAACTCCTGGTGATCCTCCTACCTTGGCCTCCCTTAGTGCTAGGATTACAGGCGTGAGCCACTGTGCTCTGTCTCAAATTTCTTTTAAAAGCACCTCTCTGTTAATGCTGGTGCAGATACTACTATTTCCCTCCTTTTCTCCATAGCATTACTGGTGGTTACTAAGTGGGGGAAGGCAGGGGAAGAGCTGACTAAACCAACTGTTCATAAACAGCCCTTTATGTAAAGCTGAGTACTGCCAACAACCTAGCCCCACTTTCTGTATCTAATGACTCACAGCTTGGAGTCCTTTCTGGGCCTTGGATGAACTAAAAGTATCCCTGCCTTGTCTGGTTTTTGACTTTCTCTACTCTGATACTTCCTGCTTTCTGTCTTCTAGAAATTTGTCAGAATTTCTCATATTGTTTCAGATTTATTCCTTTTAAAAATATTTACTGTCATTTCAGTAGAATTTTGAGACTGAATAAATATAAACACATGAGATTTATCTGCCATCTTGAAGCTTTTGTTATTTCTTGGTCTTCTCTCATGCTTTGCTGGGAAACATTATTAAATAGTTGTTCAAAGCTCAGCCTCTAAACCTGAATTCAAATCTGCTTCTACCATTTCTTGGGAGTGGGACTGTAACAGAAGTTAGGGTCTGAAAAGGGGCAAAATGTTTTATGAGTTGTCTCTTTAAAACCCCTCACTTTTTTTGAGGAATTAAAACCTGCATTCCTGCCCAAGGCCAGTAATCAGAGGGGCAGAGGAGTGTTCTTTGTTCTTTGCTTTCCGGTATCTTAAACCACAGGAGGTGGTTCAACAGAATTATCCAGGCAGAGGTCGTGAAATTGTCTTCACTAGAGATGCCAGAGTTACACAGCAATAGCCTGAAGCTGAAAACCCCCTTTAAAAACCCTGTTTTTCTGCTTAAAGGGAGGACAACGGTTCTTTAAGGTAAGAGTGTGCCATCCTCCTCATTTGCCAGCAAATTAATAAACTTCTCTTTCTTTTTCCTCAAACCACTTGTCCTCGTTCTTCATTTGGCCTTGGAGACAAGTACCAAACTTTTGGTAACAGGGCTTTGGACAAACAATGTCTCTAGGTCTGTTCCCTCATTAGAAATGGAGTTTTGTGTACCAGCCTCAAAGGAGGGTTTCCCCTAACATAATAAGGTCAACACACACACAACGTAGAGTACTCTACACACAACGTAGAGTAGCACTCAAAAACAATATTTAAAATATATTTATTCATGAATGACTAATATAGAAGCTTAATAATCTGCTCATATTTTTCATATATTACTCCCATTGCTGATTAATTGAGCTTTTCTAGGGAAGGGAAAGGGATATTATGAAATGAACATTTTACCCTATATTTTGAGAATCCTAGAATAGCTCAATATTAGAAAATACATCAGTATAAACTATTAGTAAATTAAAGTAGTAAAACTATAAAGACTAGTTATAAAAAACCAATAACAAATAGTATTTTAAATAGTGAAACAAAGCAATTTTGCTTAATGTCGGAAACTAGACTACCAGCATTATTATACAGCATAATTATATAACATTGTCTTGAAGGTTTTCAAAAAATGAAATCAAGAAAATGTAATGAATGATATAAATGAGAAAAACAGATAAAGCTATCTTTTTTTGTGGATGATAATTACACACCTAGGAAACCAAGACAATCTAGCAAGGAAAAAAGAAAAGCTTAAAATGGATAACAAAATTTGGTATGGTGGACAGTTTCAAAGGCAGAATCCATTTCCAGAAGAGTTGCTTAAGGGATGGCAGTAAATAGAGGTGCTCTTCATTGAGGACTCATACTTCCTGGTTTCTCCAGACTCACCAGATGGGATATAAACAAGGGCTCCTTACCCAGCAGCCATTTCCAGAAAGGATAGCTGATGCTCCCAGGGGAACACAAGCCTACAGAACAAAATAACTTGAAAACTAAAAAGTGGGTAAGAATTTTTGCCTCTTTCATCCTCCAAAGTTAGCCAAGTCTCTGTGTTCTGCAACTGAGTTTTCTTACCTCAAGTATTAATAAAGTTTGTGTTTCGTAGCTGAAAACAGGTACTACTATGGACGCTGAAGACAAACAAATGGCACTCAGTTTCTGTTTGGAAGGAGAATGTTTAGCAAATGAGAGAGAAGAGAGGTGGGATATAGGAGCATGTCGGGGGAAACCCAAGGTGATAGGGATTGGGAAAAGAAGAATGAGATTCTTTGTGACTAGGGAAGATGGAACTGGGGCACACATCCACAACTGATGGGTAAATATCTCTGTTCCTACACAGTGCCCAGGATTTTGCATGGGATTGCTGTCTTCTCTATGGATTCCATGACTTACAGGCCTTGTAAAAAAGACTCTTAACTCTTCAGGAGGATGGACCACATGGGCTTGGGCAATGAGTATCTCACTGGTGAAGAACAGAGAGCCCTTATCCTAATCCTTGGTCCCTGGAACTCTTGCCTGTCCCACCCTCATTAATCAGACTGAGATTGAATTTTATGTGACTTTGAATAATGGGGTTCTGAGATAGACTTAATTTGATTTAAAACGAGTTTCAAAATGCTTTAATTCCCTGATCAAATGCCATGAGTTTGGTAAAAGATTCAGTATTGAAGAGAAGGAAACTGCAGCCTTGTTAAAATTTGCTGAAGAGTATAGAAGTGGAAAGGCTTTGGTGAAAAAATATTTTTTAAAAGGAAAAGAAGGCAGAAAAATTGCTGAAGAGTTAATTTCTTTATAATTCCAGGGAGAAATAGCAAGAAAGTAAGGGACTAGGAAGGGGGGCTAAAAGAAATTATTCAAGAATAGCATATACAGAGTAAAGAACACAGTCATAAGCATACGACTATGAATTATCAAAAAATGAATGTAGCTGTGGAAGGGAGGCTTAGCGTGACTAGCTCCATTATGCTTCTGACACCCTGTGGTAATATTCTTTAGGTTAAAAGCTTCTGCTTAGCTCTACTCATAGGCTAGAAGAAAGATGACAACTGTCCCTTCTCCAAAACTAACTTCTGAGGAGATAAGGAAAGCACGCATATGAGTGACAATGCTATGTTAAAGATTTGTAGGAATATCCTGACCTTCCTCCTCCAAAGTTAACTGACCAAGAGCAAAGAAGTTTTGCAACCTCCTCAGACCCTCACTGATGTCTATGGTCCTTGGTTATGTCTTGCAACCCAAACCCCGCTTATTCGTCTTTCTGTTAGATAAAAAGGAGCCTAAAGTTCATACTAACTTAAGATGGTTCTTTGGGACATTAGTCTACCATCTTCTCGGTTTGCAGGCTCTCTGAATAAAAGTTGCTTACCTTGCCCCAACACTTTGCCTCTCCACGTATTGGTCAACATATTGGCTGTCCTGTGGCCACTTTGGATGAGGTTGACCTTGGTTACATGAATACACCTGGGTAACCATGTAACTACCACCCTGGTCAAGAAAAAGAACATTATCAGCACCCTTCTTGGTCTTCTTTGTTGTTACCCCTTTTTTCCTTGGCCTGCTAACATTGGGGTACCCCTGGACTAAGACTTGGATATCTTCTCTTTATCTGCATTCACTCCCTTAGTGGGCTGAGAACCTCCTGGCCATCAGCTGAGATCCCTCACTGGTTACCCCACTCTCTCAAGTTTGAATGACATGGAATTATATTACAGCAAAGTCACATGAGCTTGCAGGGCTGCTGTGGCTAGTCAAAACTGTACATATAAAATGCAAGAAAGCTAAGGGTCCACTGTTTTATTTTCAATAATGTTGACATTTTGTAGATTCTGGCAGGCAGTCTTCCATTGTTGTTAAATGCGCAGGCTGAGGAGTTAGGCAGCCTGGGATAAGATTCTGGATCCACCATTCACAATGTCTGTGACCTTGAGAAATTTCTTTAGGACTTTGTTTCCTGGACTCTAAAAAGGGAATGATAATAATAATACTTGGTAGGGATGATTTAAGAGTTTACATGTTTTTCTTTATACTGTAGGTAGAAATTACATGGTATCATGAAGAAAAGGGAAGAGCTTTAATATTAATAACATTTGGCAAGAGGGACCCAGGAAAGCCTGAAGGAGCTAGACCAAAAGCACATGGGAAACACAGGGCCACGTCATCATTGACCAGACCAGTACCGCAGTGATATAAATGAAAGGGGCTTGTGGCTTAGGTTTGAGGCCCAAATCGAGCCTTCTAGTTCCCGCAAGCCTACGTCTAAAGCTTGGAATCTCTTACCACCTCCACTTGGCCTCCTGGTAGAGGAGCTTTCATCAGTGACCGACGGGTTCAGGCACGTGTTCAGAAAGAGTGAGACTGCTGGGCCCCCAAGGCAGCCCCAACTCAGGGACTATTCAGAGAAGGAGCAGGAGCTAAAGATCTGTACAGGGAAAATGGCTACATGATACGATCTTAACAAGCATGTCTGATTGATTTTCTTGGATTCTAACCAATCAGATTAGCTCTCCCTGCTCTGGTGTGGTATCTAGAAGAACATGAGTGTTCTTCCTCTTACAACGGCAATTACAGATTTGGGGATTTAAGGAGTCTGGAAGGATCTTCCAAGATGTAAGGTGAATCTACTCTTATTATTTATCGGAACAATGTATGTCCCGCAGTGACAAGTACCTTGTTTTAGAATGGACGCATCCATCCTTTCCTTTGCTCATATTTGACTTTGTAACCTCGAAGCCTGTAGGTGTGATAATATACATAAAGGATGATGATTATGGTTAAAACAAAACCAAAACCCTAAGCCCTTATATCGTCACCTGTATTTAGATATGGAACGTGATCTGACTTCTAAATTGGATAAAAACAATCATGAAAGAGCACAGGCTTGAGAGGCAGTTTTGTTTCAGGCTGCTCTCTTCAGCCTGTGTCTACATTATAATTTCTTTCGTGAGGCTGCCTGTGTTGTCACCCACAGTCACACCCTATTAGTTAAATTCCAAAGTGAGAAGCCAGGGAGCTTTTGAAAACTATGATTAATTTTGAATTCGTTATAAACAGCCAAAGCCTGCCCTCCCTTTATTACTTCCAAGTGAGAGTGCATTAAAAACATGTTAATATCTTGTTCCAAATCCAGGAATAATTGCCCAGCGAGCCTTTTGAGATTAATTGTAAGTCCAGAGCTGTCGTTACATTCTGACTGGTTTCTCTGGTCAGGAGTGGTCTGCCTCTGAACTAGCACTTCATGTGTTCTTGACTCTCTGGTTTGAAAGGTTTTGAAGATTTGGGAGAAATCTGTGCTGCTACCTCCCTGGTGAGTTCTCCTCCTTCCGATTTATTTTGATGAGGGTCGCATGAAGTGACCCTGTTGGGTTTATGACCCCAGAGCCTACTGGTTTCATTGTTTATATGCTCAATGACAAAAAACTAGTTTAAGTGGAAAGAGGTTTAGAGGCAGAATATAGCAGCAATTTTGAATAATTTATTCAATCAACAAAGATGTATTGAGTCCTTCCGGTGTGCCTGGCACTGTTACAGGTAGTGGGGGACACAGGAGTGGACCAAACAACAACCTACTGTTTAGCAGCTTATCTTCTAAGGGGGACAAGGGGAGATGATGATTGCAACTTAACAAGTGTATATCCTGTCAAGTGATGATAAGTGCTAAGGAAAATAAAGCAGGAGGAGGAGATAGAGAGTCCTATTTTATATAGGAAATTGAGGGAAAGCCTCTCTGATAAGATGACAGATGATCAGAGACTTGAAGGAAGTGAGGGAACATGTGAGGAGGAAGAACATTTCAGTGAGAGGAAGCAGCAAGTGCAAAGGCCCTGGGGTAAGAATGAGCAAGGGTGTTTAAGGAAGGGCAAGGAGGTCAGTGGCGCTGGAACAGAGGGAATAAGAGCAAGGGAATGAGAGATTAAGTCAGAGAGGAAGTCAGGTTGGAAATCCTGGTGAGGACTTCAAATGGGGAGCCTTTGGAGAATGTTTCAGTTTCCTATTCTTACAGTAACAAATCACTTCAAACTTATTGACTCAGGAAAATACAATGTAATTATCTTATAGTTCTGGAGGTCAGAAATCCAAAATGAGCCTTACAGAGTGTGTTAGTTTGCTGGGTTGCCATTAACAGAGTACAAACTGGGGGCTTAAACATCAGAAATTTATTGTTTCCCAATTGTTTCTAGAGGCAAAAGTCTGAGCTGAGGGCATCAGCAGGGTTGGTGTGAGGAATAATCCATTCTGTATTTATCCTCCAGGTTCTGGTGGTTCGCTGGCGATCTTTGGCATTCCTTGGTTTGCAGAAGCATCTCCCTGACCTCTGCCTTCACCTTCACATGATGTTTTCCCTGTGTGCCTGTCTGTGTCCAAATCTCCCTTTCGTAAGGACACCAGTCATATTAAATTAGGGTGCACCCTAATGGCCTCGTTTTAACTTGATTATCTCTGTAAAGACCCAAATAAAATCACATTTTGAGGTACTGGAGTTAGGGCTTATTTTGGGGGGAGACACAAGTCAATCCAGAACACACGGGGTTAAAATCAAAGCGACGCCAAGTCTTTGTCCCTTCTGGAGTCTCTAGGGGAGAATCTGTTCCTTGACTTTTCCCTTCTCCATCTCCTAGGAGATCCACGTTCCTTGGCTCATGGCTTCTTCCAGCAATGGCACTGCTCTGACCTCTCCCTCCACTGGCACGTCTCCTTCCGACTCTGACTCTACTGCCTCCCTCTCCTAAGGACCCTCCTTACCATCTCTGGAGGATCCAAGATAATCTCCCCACCGCAAGATCATTAACTTAATCACTCTGCAAAGACTCTTTTACCACATAAGGCAACATATTCACAGGTTCTGGGGATTAGAGGTTAGAGATTAGAGGATTAGGACATCTTTGAAGGGTTATTACTTTGCCTACCACAAAGGATTTTGAGCAGACAATTGATATGATCTGCATTGCAATTTTTTTTTTTTTAGAGATGGGGTCTTGCTGTATTGCCCAGGCTGCAGTGCAGTGGTGTGATCATAGCTCACTGTAGCCTGGAACTCCTGGGCTCAAGCGATCCTCCTGCCTCAGCCTCCTAAGTAGCTAGGACTTCAGGCGAGTGCCACTGTGCTGGGCTTGCATTGCATTTTAAAAGAATCACTCTACCTGCTGTGTGGAGGAGAAGAGTTTGAAGCAGGACACCCTCGAGAAGGCTGTGGCAATGGTCCTGGTGAAAGAGGACAGTGCCCTGGACCAGGGTAGTTGAGGTGGAGGCGCTGAGCGGTGGTCACATTCCGGGCGTATTGTGAAGATTGACCTGCCCATGGATTGCACGAGAGGGGTGAGATAGTAACAAGGAATTCCTTACTGTCTCTTTTCAGAATAACAATAACTCATATTTCTTTACCACCTTAAAAATTGTAACATTATTATACATTCACTTTCTCATTAGAACTCCCTACAACCTTGTTATGTATCATTATTATTTTTTTTACTTATTTTACATAGGACGGAGTGGAAGATCAGAGAGATAACTTCCAGTGCTTTGACTTTTAGTTGGTTGGAGCAAAGCTATTTTTTGACATTGGCCATTTCAATGCTTGACGGGCTTTATGCACAGAAATTGTTAGGTAAGTGTATACTGATGATAAAGGGAAACAGATGTCCTCTGATGTCACTTATGTTTTATAAATAAATTCACTAATTCCAAAGCCAGAGATAGTTCCATATTTAGTTTGGTGAGGATTAAATGAGTTCGTATATACAAAGAGTTTAGAACATTGTCTGGCACATGTAAGCTCTACATAATGTTAATCATGACAGTTATTATTTGGGATTTTGATTCAGTACTTCCAAGAAATTCAAAATGGCAATTAAAAAAAAGGCAAAACAAAACAAGAAACAACATAGAGGAGAAATTTGTATTGTGAGTACCTAGAATAAATTAGTTGCTACAGGCAAACATTTAATTTCATTCCGAGCACCTAGGCAGCTATGTCAAAAAAGGAAACACCATTATGTAATGTAGCTCTTGTTGATTTGTAATTGAAATCAAATTAGGTCATCTAAAGAAACAGAACTTTGCATGGAATTCTAATGGTAATTTAATGTGCAGATCCTTGTACAAGGAGCCTTGGAAAGAATTTTTGGATTTTCTTAAAAGCCTTAAAGGTGGCTTTGGAAACATGACATTAAATCTTAGTGCAGTGAAGTCCTGCATGCGTGTGTGAAATCCACATATTCTAGGTGTTCATTTTTCATAAGTGTCCATCTTGCTCCTATTGTCGGAGTGATTTTTAAAAATGCAAACCTGATCAGGTTACTCCCCTGCTTAAAATTCTTCCCTGACATTTCATTGTCCACAGCGGTATTTTCAAGCTTACTGTTAGCCATACAACCATTTCTTCAAATTAGAACGTACATGCAAACCAGGTATAAGCTGTGCTGCTCTAGGTAAAGTGTGGGCGAGGGCTTGACAACCATCTGTCCAGCTTTCCTACTCTTCTCCTCTTGCACCTTGCCCCAACCTCCAAACCACTAGGATATAATCAGAACTCCTCGCTGTGGCTTAAAAGACTTCCTTCCTACCTGTATGTTGCCACCTGATTTGCACTTAGGTTGAGCTTAGATGAGAATCTAATTTATTAACCAAACTGGGACATTTTTGATAATATGAAGAGTTGTTACAAATAATTAAAATCATATGACTTTTGAAATATTTATTTATTGATCAACAACCTGGTTTTACATTATTGTTGGGCATATAAAACAGTTACATTAAAATCTATGTTTTAAGTAGTCTTTCTAAAAATTTTAAAGGAGATATATTGATAATTTATAAATATATATGCATAATAATTATTAAATAAACATATTATTGTATTAAATATTAATTAGTTTCTTAGTTGGATCTGTCTCTAAGACTATAACACTTTCTCTTCCTCTCCCTCCACCTTTTATCCTTCTCCTTCCTTCTTTTTCTTTGAGTAAATAATGCATTTTTTTCAGGATGATTCTAAAATTTTAAAAAATTGCCTGTAATCTTCAAAATTAGATTTTATGATATATAAATTGGAAAAATTTTTCATACTTAATTGATTTTTTTCTCTGAAAATTCTTTTTTTATGGAAATATATTCTGTCTGTGAGTGCTATGGTTATTAGTAAGCTCAGAGAAAATTGTGCTAAATGGACAATATTGTCAATTCTATTATTATTATTTTTTAGAGACAAGTCTATGTTGCCCAGGCTAGAATGCACTGCACTGTCTGTTCACAGGCAGGTTCATAGCTCACTGCAGCCTTAAACTCTTGGGCTCAAGTGATCCTCCTGCCTCAGCCTTCTGGCCTTCCAAGTAGCTGGGACTACAGGTGCATGCCTCTGTACCTGGCCACAATTCTATTTTTTAATATAATAAAATGGGTAAAAATTTTAGCCCAGATATTTTTGTTTCAATCCAGAATACCTTTCTTTGGCATGCATTTTTATAAAACAAAACTTGTCAAAAAAGTTGTCTTTATTTGTGATTGTTTGGAACATTTCACCAAATTTAGGTGTTGCAATATAGACTTCCAATTTATCCAATTAAAAATAGGAACTCCATCAAAAGATTTTCCTCAAGTCGAGATATTCCAAAGTGCAATTATAGAATCTCAAAATTCAATCCTGTGTACTATTTAAATTTTTATTGTTACATTTGTTGACTTTCTTGCTTTTGTAGGGACAAATTTCATTGCTTCTCTGTTTGTAAATTTTGCTTTCAATAACCTTAATTCTCTAAAAAGCTTTACAAGCTGAAGTTTTCTGGTCCTCCATTTGTTGAATGCCTAGATTAAAAATCCCAATATTCATTAATAAAATGTGACCAAAATTTAGAAAATTTGTTTACAAAAGAGTCTAATACCATTGTAGGTCACTTAGGTTGACTTGAAAAGTAATTTATTTGATGAATCAAACATTTCAATTAAAGCTTCAATTAAAGGTTTATTCTGCTGGGCCCAATACTTTGGCTGATGGGGAAATGGGGCTGTCTGGAACACCAGAAAGATGTTAAGAGAGGGAGGGAGGAGATTAAGTGGGCATGTGTTTCTTCCCTTCAGGACTGGCAAGGAAGTCCTGGCTCCTGTGTGCCACTGTGAAACAGCCCCTTTCTTAATGTCTCCACCATCAGGCATGGTCACCCACTTGGCAAACATTTGCAGTGTGCTTGCCATGTGTTAGACACAGCCCGGAGAGCCGGAATTACAGAGTCCAACTCTTAATCCCCTCTCAGAATGAACCTATATCTGGTGGGATGGGGAAACAAACCATTTTACTAGCATGTGATGAGACTGGGATGGAGGTATAAACAGGGTCTTGTAGGAGCACACAGGCAAGGGACTACAGAGTGCTTGGAAGAGACAAGAGAAGGCAGCTCCTGAGCTGAAGTTTAAGGACAAGTAGGCATGCCCCAGGTTGACAAAGGGCAAGATTTGATGTAGAAGAGAGAGCATCTGGGAAGCATGGCGACTGAGGGAGCCTGGTACATTTAGGGAAACTTCCAAGTAGTCCTGTGTGCTGGAAGTTGAGTTTGTGTTGGGAGTGGGGGAGATAAAAATTCACCTAAAATAAACACTTTGGAGACTGGTGAATACAACAGGGAAAGGATTAGAGGTATTTTGGATACATTTTTGAAACTTTTGAAATGAATTTTATAAAAGATGGCCTTTAACTGAAAACTGATTTTATACCAATATATTAAAGTCTTCCTGACAGGTTAAACCTGGCTATCTCGTTTGCATGAGAGATTGCAGGAGGTTTAAAGACAGTTGCTCAATTGATAGCATCAAAACCTCGTCTGTTTTTGTCTAGTGTCTTAGCTACATGGATTTATCATTTAACATGGACAATACAGCTGGCACACAGCTGGGAGATCACTAGGAAGTTGTCTACAACTGCCAAAGTGTCACGCCAGCAAGTCTCCACGGTGAGGGGACAAGGGGAATGAAGGAAAGGAGGTGTCAAACTCGAAGGATGGCAGGAGTTTGGTTGAAACAGTGAAACATTTCAATTTTCTGGATATTTTGAAAACTGAACTTCTGACCCCAAATGTGGGTTCAGGGGAGGTTGGGATACTGAAATATTGTTTTTGCTATTGTGTGGGCAGAGTTCTTGCCTCAAGAAGAGGTTTGGCAGTAACAAAAGTTAGTTCTCCTCTGGGCCATCAGCTCTGGAAAGTGTTCCCATGTGGCGGTTGACTTACCCAGTAAGCTCTAGTGAGCATCGTGTTACATGAGCTGCCTTGTAAAGAGACAACAGAGCACGGAGGAGAGAGCCTTCTGTGTAGAGATTGACTTCATTACTTGACCACCATACTTTTCCTTTCAGTTTGTGCCTAGCTTGGGAAGCCAAACTCAGTCAACATAGTTGGCTTTTGGGGGATAGGCATTGTATCTCAGGTGGTCCTCATAGTGTGTTTACAGGGTAGGCCTTCAAGAGAAGCTGAATAAATTGAGAGAAAAAAAGCAAAAAGCCTGACATATTTCAATGTGTGTTCAAACCTTCCATCAGGTGTCAGCAGCAAATCACTTTTATTCATTATAAAAGGAAAGTCTCTTCCAGTTCTAAAATCCTAAATTCTATGTTCCATGTTCTCTGTTTTATGAATAAGCATACTTGGTATTCAGAAAGGAAATCCGTAATGCCAGCCCACTTCAGAATGAGGGTGAGTTGAATAAGCTGTAAAACTTAAAGGTCAGGAGGGGGCAAAATTTTCAGACAGACAGATGGTTCAAACTGTTCCAGGTGATGATTACTGGGAGTTAACCTTAGGTTTTTTCTTCCTCTCTGTGTGACTAGCTTGTGATTTGTGTCTGTGAAGTGGTTGGACCGAAATGCTTCCTACTCTAAAGTTTTATGATTTTTCTTTTCATTTGTTGCACGAAGATACTAATGGAAAAGATATAATGATCAAAATAAACGTGTGTTTTAAAATAATATTTTAAAGTGTTGCATTCTGTTTCTTTGTTGTTATGTAAACCAAACCTTGAGAAACAAAGACTGATGGGATCTTGTGTAGAAAAGGTCAAATATTCCATTTGGGTTTGTGCCAGATGTGTAAATAGCTCCAATAAGCTAGTCTGGGAAATAAGAGTTAATCTGAGAAAATTCTTAGTTTGTGACTAATGTTTTAAAATCCTTAGAACTCTTTTGCCCAATTCTGAGACTTAAAATGCAAAGATAAGGATGATTATTTTCAAAGCCGAGCGTGGAAATCATTCTTACAGTATCTCTCGGTGGGCCTACAGAGCTATTGACTCTCGCAAAATGGGATCTCGTAGCTCTTTACTAATGAGAACCCAGGCCTTCTCGGGGGATTGGCAACTCTACAGGCTCATTACTCATAGGTTTGATGTTATCTTCTGCTCTCAAATAACTGACGCTAGAGTCCTGAACATTTGTCTTTTAGCTTTTCTGTTTGCCCAACATTATGCTAATTCCTCTGGAATGGGATACAAGTGTGTATCATCAGTGGCTGCGGAATGTCTTTACATTTCTTGAGAATTAAAGAAATTTATCTTTACTCGAAGCCTAAAATCCCAGCACCCCTTTTTGTGTTCTTGGTCTTTTCTTCCAGGAGAGGGCGATAGAACATCATAAATATCAAAGTACGGCATGCAAGCGTTTTGCTCCTCAAAGCCTCCCATTACGTAGCTCAGGACCGGTGAGGGTTACTCTTCAGGATTTGAGCCACAGGTGAGCTCTTTCATTGCAATATTTGACTTACACGTCGCAGGTGAAGAGTGGACAGAAGTCCTTGCAGTTCAGCTGCTCACTTAGCTTCTCATTTTCTGAGTTTGTGCTGTTGAGTGCAGGAAACATTAAATAGATCAGCCTCCAATTGAATGATGCTGGAATTGACTAGCTCTGTTGTAGGTGGGGCTTTTGAACCTGGAATTATTGCTTTTGCTGTAAACCAATATGGCAGCTCTGCTGTTTTCTGGAAATTTGAAGATTCTGCAGGCTCTATTAGAGACAGATTTTCAAAATACTCCCTGATATTCCTCACTCTGTGTTTAGCATTTTGCATAGTGTTCTTCAAGTTGATATTTGGCAATTTTTCCTCGTCTTAGGATGAGGTTAAGTAAAAGAAACAAAAGGACATTTGCTAAGGGACAATTTCATAGGCCCTTGGCTGGGAAATGGGAATTTGCTATCCTCTTGTCCTCCTACCAGTTGATTTCTGGTTTCCTTATTAACAGGGAGAGGAAGTTCTTCTGAAGTTTATCACCAACAGTTGCTAGGATTAGCTACCTTTCAGAGTGCTCTAATTGCAAAATATCTGTCGTTTGGTTAGCTTGGGTGTTTTATTAAAATAAAAAGTTCCTGATCCAAGCAAAATTGGAATAGGTATGCAAAGGGGAATCCCATGGAGAGTTAAGCATAGAAGCTAGAAGAGAAATAATGAATAAATAGAGAAGGGCAGCTTGGCAACTAAGGATGAAAACTTTCCATAGAGTGGCACTGAATGATTTTTATTTATTTATTTACTTATTTATTTATTTATTTTTTGAGACAGAGTCTCACTGTGTTGCCCGGGCTAGAGTGCCGTGGCGTCATCTTAGCTCACAGCAACCTCAAACTCCTGGGCTCAAGCGATCCTCCTGCCTCAGCCTCCCGAGTAGCTGGGACTACAAGCATGCGCCACCATGCCCGGCTAGTTTTTTCTATATATTTTTAGTTGTCCAATTAATTTCTTTCTATTTTTAGTAGAGACGGGGTCTCGCTCTTGCTCAGGCTGGTTTCGAACTCCTGAGCTCAAACAATCCACCCGCCTCGGCCTCCCAGAGAGCTAGGATTACAGGAGTGAGCCACCACGCCCGGCCCACTGAATGATTTTTAATTCACAAAAAATATAACTATATTGTAGTACTTCATAACCAAAAAGTAGAAAGGAGAAATGCTTAATTCTAGGCCAGTGCTTTGTAAGTGTTCCTTCTCTGAAATGAAGTTTTTAACATTGATTTCTTTTAAAGTACATCAACAAGTGCTTATTCAATTCATTCCTAATACAAACATGTTTGAGCTCCTACTGTCTACTGGGTCCTGTGTTAAGAAGCAGGAATTCAAAACCTGGTAAGTTTGGGTATGCAAACATTGAGAAGACACAGGCCTGCTATCTCAAGGTGAAGATAAGTAACCAATCATTGGTAAATAGTGCTTTCTAAAACACAAGGGTTTTTCAGCTTTCAGTAAGGACAGCATGAAAGAAAGTCATCAAGGCCAGCTGTACGCAAGACTGCAAAGCTGGGCAAGTATCAGAACAACAAATCCCTGGTTGAAATTCTAGCTTATCTCCCTTCAGTCGGCTTCCCTCCACTGCCAATGGCTTGGCACCCTCTGCTTACTTGTTGCTCTGATCCTAAAGGAACCTCCTCTCCTGACCCTGCAACAATGCATGCACACTGTGATGCTTCCTCTAGGCCTGCTGTCTCCACAGGCATGGGGCTCTATTTCTAGAACTGACCTCCGGCTCCTGATCTCTGCCTTATACCAGCCAGCTTACCCAATAGATTAGCTTGTGCCGGAGAAGTCATGGATCACCTTCACCTTTTTCCTTGTTTAAGGAGGGCTGCTGAGACAGCCTGTTAGTGCGTGCCCTTAGGCATTCCAACTTTTCTTCCTGAGGAGTGACGCCTGTGGTCCTGTAACAGGTGCATTTTTGGTTCTAATGGCAGGACAGCCCAGATATTCATCAAAAAGAGCTTATGGAGTGAGTCTTCATTTCTAGATGTTGGGTGGACTGTGGTAGACAAAACAGACACTGATGTCTCATTGAGCTTGGAGAAAAATGGTGACATGAACATTACACAGACACACAGGATAAAATATTTACAAATTTGATACGTAGCACAAGGAAGTGGTATGAGAAAGAAGAACTGGGAATCTAATTTAGATGGAGAGAATATATTAATTTGCAAGGGCTGCTGTAACAAAGTGCCACGAGCTGGGTGGCTTTAACAACAGAAATTTATTGTCTCATAGTTCTGGAGAGTAGAGATCTGAGATAAAGATGTCGGCAGGGTGGGTTCCCCTGAGGGCTGTGAAAGAGAATCTGTTCCCCGCCTCCCTCCTGGCTTCTGGGGTTTGCTGGCCGCCTTTGGTGTTCTTGGCTTTTGCTGCATCGCCCTGATCGCTGCCTTCATCGTCACATGACATTCTCCTGTGTGCATGTCTGACGCCAAATTTTCCCTTCTTATAAGGACATCATCCGTCCTGTTGGAATAGAGGCACATCCCACTCCAGCAAGGCCTCATCTAAGTATATCTACAACACCTCTATTTCCATACAAGTTTACATTCTAAAGTACTGGGGATTAGGACTTCAACATACCAATTCTGGAGGGTCACAGTTCAATCCCTAATGGGGAACTAATAGGGAAGAGCTCTACAAGGGAGGAAAGAAAGGGAGATATTTTAGGGGTAGAAGTTTCTCCTTGGGCTCCCTTATCATAGCAGCTGCTGCTCATCCCTGTGTGGAGTTGGCCCTGTCACTGTAGCTTAGGCTGGGAATGGAAACAGGAAAACTCACATGGACTGCGCTTGTGTATCTCGTCATTCATCTGATACCACATTTGAGAGTGGAAATGAAGTCTCCCACGAAAGAGATCGGGCAGGAAGCTTTTTTATTTCTTGTGCTTTGACATTAATGTGATGATCACCCTAGTTTAGTCTTCCAGGTCACAGGACAGGGAATGGAAATCTGGTTTGTGTGACAGATTTATGTAATCATCTGTCATGTCAGAATTGCATGGAAATTTTAGATACTGAGGAAGTATCCTCCGTGTTTGCATCTATCCATCCATGCATCCCTCCATCCAGTGCTATGTGCTGACAGTGTGGTAGCTAATGCAATACAATCGGGTGTTAGGAAAAGTATTTAATCACTCATGATGGCAGGGCACTGACCAATACCAACAACATAAATAGCTGCCATGGCTACTTTGGTGCAAATGCACTAGATACCAGCCACGAGTACAACACTTAACAACCAGCAATTGTCCTGGGTCTAACAAAGCTGGCAGTTGGCTAATAGAAATATGTGCACACATGTGTAATTTAAAGTTTTTTAATAGCCACATTAAAAGGTAAAAAGAAACCAGTGAAATTAATTTTAATAATACATCTTATTTATCCCAATATATCTATCACTTCAACATAAAATTAATATAAAAATTAATAATGCAATATAGTACATTCTATTTTTATACTAAGTCTTCAAAATCTGGTATGTATTGTAATACATTTACAGTGCATCTTAACAGAAAGCCACGTTTCCAGGACTCAATAGTCACACATGACTCTGCTACCACACTGGACGGTAGAGCCCTAGAGGATGAATGGAGAACAGAGATGTAGCTCTCACCCATGAGACAGAGCAGAGATCCTTGTTAGGGGCCTGCCAACGCCTCTCCCCGCAAAGTAAGCATGGAAATGAAGAAAAGTATTGAGTCCTTGCAATGGAAGTTCTAGGCACCTGGCTAGCCTTGAAAAGTGAATGGGCAACCTGATGTAAACGATGGCCCTCCAAGTGAACCAGAGTCCCAAGGAGTGTTGGTTCCCTATGGAGACCAAAAGATGGCATCTTCACATATGTTCTTGAGTTGAACTCTGACCTCTGCTCATCATTCTCAATTTTCCCTTGCAGGGGCCTGGAGGGAATCATACCCATCTTAACATTCCTTTCCACTAATCCAAGAATGTCTGAATCCACCTATGCATCTAGGACCTATTACCCACTCCCCTCACCCACCACCCCCCAGCTTCAAGATATCCTGCCCTTTTGGGCCAGGCCAATATATAACCTCCACATATTGGTTTACAATTTTGCCTTCCTGAAATGTACCTCTGCCTTTTAAAACCCTGACCTCTAAGCCATGGAGGAGTCTGGTCTTCAGCGTTAGCTGCCAGTCCTCCTTGCTTGGGGCCCTACATTAAAGCCTTTTCTTCCAGCTGCAACCTCAGCTTGAGTGCCTGGCTTTGCTGCCGCAGGCGAGCAGACCCCAGTTTGGTTCAGTAACAACTTTCTTAGAAAGAGAAGAGACCTAGATAAGAATAAGTGCCCTCTGAGGGACACAGAGATGTAGTAGAGGGATCATAGAATGGGAGGAATAAGTTCAAATGTTAAGTGCATGTATTTTTCATTACCCTTTACCCTAACTTGAAACCATGTTTTCCTGCATCCCTTCTGTCAGTATGACTCCCAGAAAAGTGGTGAGTATAGATAACACTCTGGGGAAAAGGAAATAATATGCGGCAAGTCCCTTTCAAAGAGGGTAAAAAAGTAAAAGAAAATTCTTCTGATATGAGAAGGAAGGGACAGACAGGTAGGAGAGAGAGAAGTAGGGAAGAGGGAGAATGAAATGCCAGGGTCCTTGCTTTCTCCTACTCTCTTAGGGTTGAACCACGATGAAAGGTGAGGTATAGAAACAGGTGTGAGCCATGAGGGAAAGTAATGAAATTGGTGGTAGTGGCCCACTTCCGTAGCATAGGGAAGGGTACCAGAATATGCCACCCCAAAATATGCCTCTTTGGCATATGAATCACTTTGAGCTTATGGCCACTGAGAGCCAGCAGATGGAAGAAAAACTTTAAAACCAGGGTATGAGTTTTCCTTTTGTAAAGGAAATTTTCATTTGTAAAACATATCTCCCTCTCCCATAGCAGGGAGAGGAGGACTTTTAACAACTCTTATCAGTGGAGAAAGCACAGACTTAAATCTTCATAACAAACCTTAATAAACAACCCTTGGTTACCAGACTTTTTCTGGTCACCTTCCCATCACTTACCTCCCTTATCTGGAAGCTTAACACCCCCCTTCCTTTGTTTAGTCTAACATGTTATACAAGCACAAGTTCTAACGACCCCTTTGTGCTACTACTCATCACTGGTGATTCCATGTGTACATGTTCCATGCACATGTTAATAAACTTCTGTTTGTTTTTCTCTCTTAATCTTTTGCAAGACTAATTTACAGGGCCCCAGCCAAAGAACCTAAGATGCACAGGGCAAAAAAGCTTTTCTTCTTCTTCCCTAGAAGGAAATCAAAATATTTTACCCCCAAATATGTTTCTTTGACATCTTTTGAGATGGCTATCAGAGGGCCCGCAAACAGAAGTGGCAAAGCTGTCTATTGTGGGGGAGATTTGTTTCTGCAGAAAAATATCTGCATTGATGCAGCCAAGCTTTCTCTGAGGGCCTTCCCTTGTCTCAGATCTAGGAAAGATTAACTGAGAGTCTGACACCTTTAAAGATCTACAAGAGACATTTATCATCTATTCTCTCTGAGGGCTGCTACTGTGGGGTTTCATCGACATAACAAGACCACCTTTGTTAGCCAAGCCTCCTCTTCCCCCCCTCCTATAACCTGTTTTGCCACTAAAACTTGATTTACTGCTATGACCTGTTTCTGGCCATGCTTATGTCCCCATTCTTCCTGTAAACTCAAGATGGTGACAACCCAAAATAAGTGATGGAGGCAAAGATCTCAATCAATGGAGGTTTATTAAGCCAAAGTTTGAGGATGTACCCTGGAAAAACACAAGCCCTAGATGCCTCTGTGACTGTTTTTCCAAAGTGGGATTTGAGAACTCACTTTTTCAAAAGGATAGGGCAGATAGAAAGAAAAAAGGAGGGCAGTGAGGCAAATGATTACATTCTTGTGAGGCCCAGGAAATCTGTATTTTAGATAAGATAAAGGTGAATGTTAGAAGAGAAAAAAGGGAATGAAGGAAGCATCAATTATATTGATGTCCCTGGGTAGACGGAAAAATGATCTTATCTTGTCTCTGTTCTGCACCTGGGAAGATAAACTTTTAATCAACATTATTAGTGTGGAATCCAACAGACTTTAGTTTTAGGAGCTAGACTTAGCCTGCACACCCAAAGTTAAAATTTGCATGTCCTCACTTATGGGAGGCCAGCAAGGAATTTCCTTATGAATGATCTGTGGGGGCAGTCCTTGTAGATGCCTGAGGCCTTTTACCTTTCTGTGGGGATCTTGGGGTTGCATAATGTTAGTAACAGCTATTCATTTGGAAAGGGGTGTTGCATGACTCAGCCTCCAGGCTTGACCTTCCCTTTTGCAATAACGAGTTGTGGGAGTGTCTCAAGATTTTTATTTTCCTTTACAATGGTATATAAGCTTCTGCACCCCATTGGGAGGTTGGGCCTTCATTCCGAAGTCCCCTGTGTCATGTAAAACCATGATCAAATAAATTTGTATGCCTTTTCTCCTATTAATTTGCCTTTTGTGAGTTGATTTTTCAGTGAACCTTCCGATGGTGAAGGGGAACCTTTCCTTTCACCCCTACACCTACAATAGCCTTGGGAAGGCAGCAAGCTTCTAGACATTCTGCATTTAAACTGTCACCATATTCCCAAAGGTGAAAGGGCAATGGAGTGGAAGGGGTAAAGTGGAGTGCAGAGAGACACACACACACACACACACACACACACATAGAAGGAAAGAGAGATGGGCCTGAGGTTGTGGGCAATCACAACTGGCGGGAGATCACAGAGACCCATGTGTCCCAGTGAGAGGATTTGGAGACTCTCAGAGGTCAGAGTACCAGCAGGGGCTTGGGATCAGAAGAAGTAAGTGAAGAATTTGAGGACCTGTCAAAAATGGAGGCAAATGGTTGGGGATCACAGACTGCAGTAGCGGATGTCAGCTCAGTGTGATATAGTAAGAAATATACATTTGGTCTTCATCCCCAGTTTCTGGCACAGAGCTTCTAAAATCCTGGTAATTTCTTGACTGATAGGGGTGCCAGGAACATCTTTTATTACAATATTTGGTCTTAGTCTTAGGTCCCTGACAAGAGCTTCTAAGACCCTTAGAATCTCCAGAGAGAAGAATGTTTTTTGTATGCTAATGAGATGATTGGGGGGGTCCCTAGAAAGTTTCAGGAGGGGCGGGTTACCAGAAACACCAAGGACAATGAGAAGGTTGAAACTTTCAGCCTGACCCCCTGACTTTCTGAGAAAGAAGAGGAGCTAGAGATCCAGCTAATCACCAGTGGTTGATTAAGTCCTTGGCCACTGGTGATTGACTCAATCTTCAGCCCCTCTCCCCTCTCCACCCTCTGTAAGTCAGAGTACCTTTTCAGAGTTTCTGTGTCTACAGTTGCTCAAAATAATCAACATGCTAAAGAGGCACATTTCAGGGTTGTATATTCTGGTCTTCCACAGACGGATTTTGGGGAGATGTGTCCTCAACCTCTGTTCTTCAACATCAGCAAGAGTCTGGAGCATATGCAGATAGTCATTTCTGGGGCTTATTTGTATTCCTCATGGTCTAGTCCAAAAATCAGAACCATGCCAGACAGTAGAGGGCATTTATTATGGACACTACTTAGACAGGTGTTGAAAGAGAGAAAAGGGGAAAAGGTGAGGCAACCCCAAGATTAATAAAGGCAGGAAGCTACCATCGCTCCTAGGGCTTCGCTCCCTCCCCACAGGCAACATGTTTCAACCCAATTATGCAGTACTTCTCTAAAGCCCTGATTTGCATGCAGCATGGAAAAGAGAATGGAGGTAGCTGGGGTTAAAGAAGTTTGATAAAAGAAGTGAGAATGAATGTAAGGTTCAAACTCATTTTTTTTTTTTTATTATTCCAGGGTATTGTGAGGGTACAAACATTATAGTTACACTTTATGTCTTTGCCTCACCCAAATGCAGGTTAAAGGCATGCCCTTCCCTCCCTTTAGTGCTCCCCGTGTCCTTTAGTTGTAGATTTGCCCCCCAATCCTCCTAATCCCTAGAGAGTATTTCTGCCAGGTGATCAACCTAGTGTTGATCAGTTAGTACCAATTTGATGGCGAGTACAAGTGGATCCCGTTCTTCTGCTCTTGTGGTGCCTCACTTTGGATAATGGGCTTAAGTTTAATCCAGGAAAGTATAAGAGGTGCTATATCACTGTCGTTTCTTATGATTGAGTAATATTCCATTGTAAACATATACCAAATTTTAATAATCCACTCATGGATTGATGGGCACTTGGGTTGTTTCCACATTCTTGCAATAGTGAATTGTGCTGCCATAAACATTCGGATAAAGATCAATCTCATTATTAAGTCAGGGTGGTATCAGCAGCCAGGGAAAACACTTTGAGAACAGCTGCCAATGGGGTGTGGCCACCTCAGGTGGTCTCCACCCCCAGGGAGGTGAGGACTGACTCAGCTCTCTGGCCTATCTCAAGTGTGAAGGAGAACCAGCTGTGTTTATTTACATTTCTAGGAGACCGAGCTCTCTGGGATGCCATTCTTGACATTCAAACCACCTGGGGGGTCTGGCACTAGCACTTCTGGTGGCACTGTTAATGTTGGCAATTCTCATTTTTCCAAAACACTTTTCCCCATAGAGCATCAGCGAAGCTGTAATTGAGGCAGGGTGCAAAGAGGCTTTGAGGAAAAATTCTCACTGTGCTTCAGAGTAGTTAATGCTTATGTTCTGGGAGTGATAGTTCAAGAAATGCTGTATGGTCAGAAAAGGTTCCAGTTTCCCCTGACATCCTCACCTAACCTCATCTAAAGGGACAACAAGTCTGAACAAAGGTATTCTGGTACTTTTTGGGGGAAACTTTTCCATCATTTTATTTTCTGCTTTGAGCTATAAGAAATAAAAGGAAAAAATCATTAGAGACAAGAGGAAAAAAAGGAAATGATAGCTTTATAAATGGTTATAGATTCTCCTACAGCATCGATGTGAAAATACTGTTTCCTGCACTGTAAGAGCCAAGGTCAAGGATTTTATTTTAGGGAAAAATTATAAACCATTAGTTATTCAGAAATCATTCAATTAACAGATTATCTAGATCTTTTGATATTTATTTCTCTATTTATACTTTTCCTTTCCTTATTAACCTCTCCACCAGTGTTGGTGCTGCCATAATGCACTTGGCGGGGGTATTATGCGATAGTATCTATAAAATTGATTGGCTTTCTTGCTAATTAACATTTTTGATGAAATACTCGAGGTAAGACAGGTTGAAAAAGATGACAAAAAGTAAAATCCAGGGATTACTTGTGGATTTCATTACTCTGGACCTGTCCTGTTCTCCAGCTTCTATTAATAAGCATCTATGGCCATCACGCAAAGAATCCCCAGTTCTGGAAATTCAATCACTTCTGTCGGCCAATAATTTGTTTAATCTGAAGGAAAATGTCCTTTTATCACAAATTCCCACTTTGGGACAAAAAAATAATTCAAGTTATTTAAATTTTTCTGTGAGATGAAACTTTGATTTTGACTGTTTTGACTGACATTTCTTAGAGTGTTGGTGCTGGGGGAGAGAAAAGAACAGTCAAAGGGTCTTGAGAAGAAGAAAGGGCAGCCGAGTGTGGGAACTTTCTCTCCATGGAGGAAGCCACAGTGGGGAGTGAGCACTTTGCTCATTGGGCCAACAAGGGCCCCACAAGCAGCCTAAATGCTATAATTTAAGGGGTCCTGGTCCTAAACCTGTCCTTGCCCCTAGATGCCTCTCATACACAAAAGAATTTCTTCCATTTGATTTGCTGCCTGAAATTCTGCTAATTTGTTCTTCTTTTGAATTAACATCCTGTGAAAATGCAAATATATCTCTGGGTGACTTAGGCAGTCATTGCCAAATGGGAATTGATTTAACCAGATTGCTTTCCGGTAAATCTAAGGCTTCTTGGCAATTATAATGCATGACTACAAAGGGCAGCGTATCTGGAGCCTCCATGGAGTGGCGGGGGACTGTGCCAATGTACACACAAGCAGCATGCAGTAGCAAGGCAGGCAGCAGGGCCAACCTGGCTTACTGGAAATTTTGCCCAGAATTACCCAGTTGCTGACTGAACCTTAATTATTTCTAGAACGACTATCCCCCATTTGCAGAACTAGTAAAAACATCTTTGGAATGCCATTTCCAATTAATTGAATGAACATTTATTAAGCCACTATCACGGGCCAGATAATAAGTAAGGTGGTGTTGGCATTTACTGAGCACCTATCATGTGACATAAGTGTTGCATACATTATTTTACTTCATCTCCTCATCAACCCATTTTTCAGGTGATAAAACCTAAGTCCAGAGAAGTGTTAAATTAAAGTTAGCCTAAAGGTGCCTTCTCATATATTTTAAGTTCAGCCTAAAGGTTTCTTCCTACATAGTAAACTGTAGCCTAACAGGATGTATAAATAGATTGTAACCCACTCTTTTACCAATCGCCTAGTTTTCAGCCCATCACAGGCAGCCAGCTGTTTAAACCATGTTCAAATCAGGCAACTGCCCAGCTGTAAACAACTCGGCTGTTTCTGTACCTCACTTCCGTTTTCTATAGGTCACTTTCCCTTTCCTGTCCATAAATCGTCTCCGCCAGTGCAAGGGTACTAGAGCCACTCTGAACCTATTTTGGTTTGGGGGACTGCCTGATTCAGGAATCATTCTTTGCTCATTTAAATAAACCCTGTTAAAAATAATTTGTCT
>NW_012141858.1:1475035-1484997 GCF_000956105.1 Propithecus coquereli
ATGGGCCTGAGGTTGTGGGCAATCACAACTGGCGGGAGATCACAGAGACCCATGTGTCCCAGTGAGAGGATTTGGAGACTCTCAGAGGTCAGAGTACCAGCAGGGGCTTGGGATCAGAAGAAGTAAGTGAAGAATTTGAGGACCTGTCAAAAATGGAGGCAAATGGTTGGGGATCACAGACTGCAGTAGCGGATGTCAGCTCAGTGTGATATAGTAAGAAATATACATTTGGTCTTCATCCCCAGTTTCTGGCACAGAGCTTCTAAAATCCTGGTAATTTCTTGACTGATAGGGGTGCCAGGAACATCTTTTATTACAATATTTGGTCTTAGTCTTAGGTCCCTGACAAGAGCTTCTAAGACCCTTAGAATCTCCAGAGAGAAGAATGTTTTTTGTATGCTAATGAGATGATTGGGGGGGTCCCTAGAAAGTTTCAGGAGGGGCGGGTTACCAGAAACACCAAGGACAATGAGAAGGTTGAAACTTTCAGCCTGACCCCCTGACTTTCTGAGAAAGAAGAGGAGCTAGAGATCCAGCTAATCACCAGTGGTTGATTAAGTCCTTGGCCACTGGTGATTGACTCAATCTTCAGCCCCTCTCCCCTCTCCACCCTCTGTAAGTCAGAGTACCTTTTCAGAGTTTCTGTGTCTACAGTTGCTCAAAATAATCAACATGCTAAAGAGGCACATTTCAGGGTTGTATATTCTGGTCTTCCACAGACGGATTTTGGGGAGATGTGTCCTCAACCTCTGTTCTTCAACATCAGCAAGAGTCTGGAGCATATGCAGATAGTCATTTCTGGGGCTTATTTGTATTCCTCATGGTCTAGTCCAAAAATCAGAACCATGCCAGACAGTAGAGGGCATTTATTATGGACACTACTTAGACAGGTGTTGAAAGAGAGAAAAGGGGAAAAGGTGAGGCAACCCCAAGATTAATAAAGGCAGGAAGCTACCATCGCTCCTAGGGCTTCGCTCCCTCCCCACAGGCAACATGTTTCAACCCAATTATGCAGTACTTCTCTAAAGCCCTGATTTGCATGCAGCATGGAAAAGAGAATGGAGGTAGCTGGGGTTAAAGAAGTTTGATAAAAGAAGTGAGAATGAATGTAAGGTTCAAACTCATTTTTTTTTTTTTATTATTCCAGGGTATTGTGAGGGTACAAACATTATAGTTACACTTTATGTCTTTGCCTCACCCAAATGCAGGTTAAAGGCATGCCCTTCCCTCCCTTTAGTGCTCCCCGTGTCCTTTAGTTGTAGATTTGCCCCCCAATCCTCCTAATCCCTAGAGAGTATTTCTGCCAGGTGATCAACCTAGTGTTGATCAGTTAGTACCAATTTGATGGCGAGTACAAGTGGATCCCGTTCTTCTGCTCTTGTGGTGCCTCACTTTGGATAATGGGCTTAAGTTTAATCCAGGAAAGTATAAGAGGTGCTAATCACTGTCGTTTCTTATGATTGAGTAATATTCCATTGTAAACATATACCAAATTTTAATAATCCACTCATGGATTGATGGGCACTTGGGTTGTTTCCACATTCTTGCAATAGTGAATTGTGCTGCCATAAACATTCGGATAAAGATCAATCTCATTATTAAGTCAGGGTGGTATCAGCAGCCAGGGAAAACACTTTGAGAACAGCTGCCAATGGGGTGTGGCCACCTCAGGTGGTCTCCACCCCCAGGGAGGTGAGGACTGACTCAGCTCTCTGGCCTATCTCAAGTGTGAAGGAGAACCAGCTGTGTTTATTTACATTTCTAGGAGACCGAGCTCTCTGGGATGCCATTCTTGACATTCAAACCACCTGGGGGGTCTGGCACTAGCACTTCTGGTGGCACTGTTAATGTTGGCAATTCTCATTTTTCCAAAACACTTTTCCCCATAGAGCATCAGCGAAGCTGTAATTGAGGCAGGGTGCAAAGAGGCTTTGAGGAAAAATTCTCACTGTGCTTCAGAGTAGTTAATGCTTATGTTCTGGGAGTGATAGTTCAAGAAATGCTGTATGGTCAGAAAAGGTTCCAGTTTCCCCTGACATCCTCACCTAACCTCATCTAAAGGGACAACAAGTCTGAACAAAGGTATTCTGGTACTTTTTGGGGGAAACTTTTCCATCATTTTATTTTCTGCTTTGAGCTATAAGAAATAAAAGGAAAAAATCATTAGAGACAAGAGGAAAAAAAGGAAATGATAGCTTTATAAATGGTTATAGATTCTCCTACAGCATCGATGTGAAAATACTGTTTCCTGCACTGTAAGAGCCAAGGTCAAGGATTTTATTTTAGGGAAAAATTATAAACCATTAATTATTCAGAAATCATTCAATTAACAGATTATCTAGATCTTTTGATATTTATTTCTCTATTTATACTTTTCCTTTCCTTATTAACCTCTCCACCAGTGTTGGTGCTGCCATAATGCACTTGGCGGGGGTATTATGCGATAGTATCTATAAAATTGATTGGCTTTCTTGCTAATTAACATTTTTGATGAAATACTCGAGGTAAGACAGGTTGAAAAAGATGACAAAAAGTAAAATCCAGGGATTACTTGTGGATTTCATTACTCTGGACCTGTCCTGTTCTCCAGCTTCTATTAATAAGCATCTATGGCCATCACGCAAAGAATCCCCAGTTCTGGAAATTCAATCACTTCTGTCGGCCAATAATTTGTTTAATCTGAAGGAAAATGTCCTTTTATCACAAATTCCCACTTTGGGACAAAAAAATAATTCAAGTTATTTAAATTTTTCTGTGAGATGAAACTTTGATTTTGACTGTTTTGACTGACATTTCTTAGAGTGTTGGTGCTGGGGGAGAGAAAAGAACAGTCAAAGGGTCTCGAGAAGAAGAAAGGGCAGCCGAGTGTGGGAACTTCCTCTCCATGGAGGAAGCCACAGTGGGGAGTGAGCACTTTGCTCATTGGGCCAACAAGGGCCCCACAAGCAGCCTAAATGCTATAATTTAAGGGGTCCTGGTCCTAAACCTGTCCTTGCCCCTAGATGCCTCTCATACACAAAAGAATTTCTTCCATTTGATTTGCTGCCTGAAATTCTGCTAATTTGTTCTTCTTTTGAATTAACATCCTGTGAAAATGCAAATATATCTCTGGGTGACTTAGGCAGTCATTGCCAAATGGGAATTGATTTAACCAGATTGCTTTCCGGTAAATCTAAGGCTTCTTGGCAATTATAATGCATGACTACAAAGGGCAGCGTATCTGGAGCCTCCATGGAGTGGCGGGGGACTGTGCCAATGTACACACAAGCAGCATGCAGTAGCAAGGCAGGCAGCAGGGCCAACCTGGCTTACTGGAAATTTTGCCCAGAATTACCCAGTTGCTGACTGAACCTTAATTATTTCTAGAACGACTATCCCCCATTTGCAGAACTAGTAAAAACATCTTTGGAATGCCATTTCCAATTAATTGAATGAACATTTATTAAGCCACTATCACGGGCCAGATAATAAGTAAGGTGGTGTTGGCATTTACTGAGCACCTATCATGTGACATAAGTGTTGCATACATTATTTTACTTCATCTCCTCATCAACCCATTTTTCAGGTGATAAAACCTAAGTCCAGAGAAGTGTTAAATTAAAGTTAGCCTAAAGGTGCCTTCTCATATATTTTAAGTTCAGCCTAAAGGTTTCTTCCTACATAGTAAACTGTAGCCTAACAGGATGTATAAATAGATTGTAACCCACTCTTTTACCAATCGCCTAGTTTTCAGCCAATCACAGGCAGCCAGCTGTTTAAACCATGTTCAAATCAGGCAACTGCCCAGCTGTAAACAACTCGGCTGTTTCTGTACCTCACTTCCGTTTTCTATAGGTCACTTTCCCTTTCCTGTCCATAAATCGTCTCCGCCAGTGCAAGGGTACTAGAGCCACTCTGAACCTATTTTGGTTTGGGGGACTGCCTGATTCAGGAATCATTCTTTGCTCATTTAAATAAACCCTGTTAAAAATAATTTGTCTCGGCTGGGCGTGGTGGCTCACGCCTGTAATCCTAGCTCTCTGGGAGGCCGAGGCGGGTGGATTGTTTGAGCTCAGGAGTTCGAAACCAGCCTGAGCAAGAGCGAGACCCCGTCTCTACTAAAAATAGAAAGAAATTAATTGGACAACTAAAAATATATAGAAAAAACTAGCCGGGCATGGTGGCGCATGCTTGTAGTCCCAGCTACTCGGGAGGCTGAGGCAGGAGGATCGCTTGAGCCCAGGAGTTTGAGGTTGCTGTGAGCTAGGCTGACGCCACGGCACTCTAGCCCAGGCAACACAGTGAGACTCTGTCTCAAAAAAAATAAAAATAAAAATAAAAAATTTGTCTCAAGTTTTTCTTTCAACAGAAGTTAAGTCACTAGGTAGGGATTGGCAGACCTGGGATTCAATTCTAGTTCTACATGTCTTCCATAAGCCCTGTATCTTTAGATACCCTGTTTCTGAGTTTTGATTTGGTCTGTGTGTTTAGAAGAGAGCTAATATTGTGGTGCAACAGGATAACCTTTCTGTAGAGCACAGCTTTTTTAAAAAAGCACTGAGTATTTACATGATGGGGAAATATCAAAGAAAAATCTGATGTCTGCTCTCATGTATCTCTCTTGGGTAAAATTATCTTCTGTAATAAGGTCAGGAGAATTTTTTAGACGCAAATAACAAGCACATGAGATGTGAGACATTGCAGATCTCACGGCTGATGTACATACGTGCTGCTATTTAAAAACATTGAGAGGCATTTTGTTAAAATATTGAAGAATATATTATTTTACAAGCAAATATATTTAATGAAGCTGTAATTCCATTAAGTGGAATATGAAAAACCCATATTTCAGAAGAAGACTGACAGAAGACTAGTACCTTTCATGTAATTGAAGTAATTTTTTACTTTTTCATGATAATTTCAGCATGCCAGCGCACAATAAGAATAATTTTATTCCTTGCTAATTGGAATGTGTAATTCTGAAAGAGGCATAGATCATCTTAATTAGAAATAAGGTTTATGATGTTGAGATAATAGCCTTTGGTTTAGTAATTCGGGGCAAGCTAATTTAGAATGGGAAACAGAAGCTGACCTAGGACTGTTTCTCTTGTTTCTGGTTCAGGTCTGTTAGCTCACATGGTTTATGCACCTTTCTAGTATCAGGCATCTGTGCGTGGAACGGGGTAAGAGCTTGAGCCAGCCCAACGCAAGACCGAAAGCAGGAGGTAGTGGTCACGTTGCTGAGCCCTTCTCTTTTCTCTTTGTGAGCTACACTCCCGCCTCCTGGTGCTCCCCCTCGCCTGCTTGGCAAGCGGCCGGGGCCCTCACGGAATCCAATCACTGCTCTTTGGAGCACCCCAGGCAGAAAGGAATCTACTGTACAGTCTGTCTTCTCTCCCTCCTCCTCTCTTCCACTTTGCTCAAACTCACTCGGGCTGCTTCCTCCTAGTGAGGAGGAAAAGACTGTTTTTCATCCAGAGCCACAGAGGAAGGCTGGGGAGTTTGTAGACTGACCCAAAGCACCCAGCCTGCGGAGAGTGAGCAGAAGCCCAGCTGAGCCTCACCCACCATGCCCCGCCCTTTTCTTTGCCGAGAGGCCCCACTGCGCCCACTCAGCACACTGCGGGGACTGTGTCAGCCCAGAGGGGGCCTTATGTCTTCACCCACCTGGAGGGGGTCTCCCTCCTTGTTCTGCACAGACGACGTGGAGCTGGCAGTGGCTCGGCCTCAATCATTGCAGTGACATCGTCCTTCGAAGCTTTTATTTCAAAATGTCCTCGTATATATTATCTCATATGAAAATGACAATAGTCTAGTGACAAAATGGGTCAGGGACTATTTATCTCTGCTGTGCAGATGAGGAAAGTGAGATTCTTGAGATTCATTTTCTAAGGTGCTGGATTTTGATCTTGAATCCTGTTCTTGTGACTTTACACCCATTGTTTCTTCTACTATCTCTTTGTTGGAATCTATTCATTGTGAAATGTAAATGACTAATGGTGTTTTTAAAACTCTTTATTATAAAACTGTGCATACATGTACAAAAACATAGAGAATAGAATAATGAACTCACGTATCTACAATCCAGAGTCAGCAATTACTATATTCGGTCTCATCTATAAGTAAACCTCAGGTTTTGAGTCTTTTCATCTTATGTATTTTAGTTTTTATATCTTTAAAAAAATGGACATATTCTTATATAGTCACAATGCCATTATCATACCTAACAAAATTAATAACGATTGCTTGATATCGTCAAATATCTTGTTCATCTTCAAATTTCCTCATTTGTCTAAAAAAATCCTTTTATTGTGGCTGTCTCCAAATCAAAATTCAAGAAAGTTTTTATTCTGTTTGTTGTCCCTTCTCTCTCTTTATTTTCAACTTCTTTACTTCTGCCTACTGTATTATTTGGAAACCTATGAAACATTTACGATCTTTAAACACACACACAGACATGTGCGCACACACACATACACACACATATTTACTTCTGTTTACTATCCTATGACTCTTTACCTTCTCAACCAACCTCCATGAAAAAATAGCCTGTACTTGCTTGTTTATTAATTTATTTATTCAGCAAACATTGATTGTCTGCTATGTTCCAGGCACTGTGGAAGAGATTGAGAATACAGAACCAAAAGTTCATTTCCAGCACCCCTCAAAGTCTTCTGTTGTCCCTTTGTAATTCCTACCACCTCTCCCTGCCTATGCCTGCTTCCTTGCCTATACCCACCCCCACGCAACCACTGCTCTGCTTTCTGTCACCATCGATAATACTGCATTTGAAAATTTTATATAAGTGGAATCATGCATTATGTACTATTTTTTGGGTCTGGCTTCTCTTACTGAGTGTCATTATTTTGAGATTTATCCATGTTGTGTGCATCAATGGTTCATACTTTTTATTGCCAAGTATATTCCATTGCATAAATACATCGCAATCTGTTTTATCTTTTCTTATTCTAATGAACGTTTATTCCAGTTTTCAGTTATTACAAATAAAACTGCTATGATCTATAAGCCTTGTGTGGACACATGCATTATTTTTCTCTAGGAGTGAAATGGCTGGGTCATGGTAGGTATATGTTTAGTTTAAAAATTGTTAAACTGTCTTTCAAAGTGGTTGTACCATTTTGTATTCCCACTGACAGTATGTAAGAGTTCCAGTTGCTCTATTTCCTTGTCAACACTTGTCGACAGTCTTTGTAATTGTTTTAGTGGGAGTGTAGTGGTATTTTGTTGTGGTTTTAATTTGCATTTCCCTAATGACTAATGGTGTTGAATATCTTTCCATGTGTTTATTTACTACCTGTGTATCTTCTTTGGTGAGATTTCTGTTCAAATCTTTTGCCCATTTAAAAAGTTGAGTTGTTTTCTTATTATAGAGGTGTCAGAGTTCTTTATGTATTCTAGATACAAGTCTTTTGTCAGATATATGTGTGGTAAGGATTTTCTCCAATCTGTGGCTTGTCTTTTTGGAAAGATGTTTTGAGGATGAGAAATGATATTTGCATAGTGCCTAGTAGAATCCTGGGCATCGTGATCATTGTTATTAGATATGTTCTTTGAAAGAAAAGTTTTGTTTGAAGACGATTTTTACTTTACCTTGGTATTACCAATGATAACAGATGCTGAAAGCAGGGCAAAGTCCTGACTCTCATTGCAGTATTTGCTTTGTGGGTGTTGCACTTGCTGTTGGGGAATCAGAGGTAGCACCAGGCAAGGCCTTTGTTGTCCTCAGAGACACTGATAGGGAAACAGCAGCGAGACAGTGCCAGGGCAGCACTGCGAGTTAGCAAGTCTATTTATTCAGAAGATATTCTTCTGAGAACCTGATATATACCAGATGCTATGCTGTGTGCTGGGGGTTAACGGGGGGATTAAGTTTGAATGGAAGGGGGGAGTAGGAAACAGACATTAAATAGTCATAAAGGGTATTATTATTGCATGTTGTTTTCTAACCACTTCTATATGTCCCACCTTTCAATATTGACCTTTGTTGGGTAGTATATCTGTAAAATGAATAGCATCAATTCTCATCATATTCAGTTCTCATTGTTTTCTAAAACTGTGTATATTTTAGATAGTTCTAGCTTTATTAAATGAATAACTGAGGTATTTATTGCATGTAACCCCTTTGATTCCTTTCATTAATATTTACTTTCATCTTTCATTGTATTTGTTTTCTCGTGAAGGACAAAATTTGGCTTTAGGTCTGTGATATTGAACAAAATGGATGACGGTGAGAGATAGATAGAATGCCAACTGCTTGCCCGAACAGTTTTGTATTTATAGTAGCACCGGCAGAATATTAACTTTGGTTGCTATGTTAGGTAATGTTAGCCACTGTAACAAACATGTCCCCAAACGCAGAGGCTCTTTATTTAGACCTTCAGTTTCCTTATCACATATAAATATATGTATGATAATAATTGAGATATTATTATATCTTTCTCGTAGCATGTCTGTAAAGAAATAATGCGTATTGACATATCTTACAAACTGAAGTGTCAAACAAGTGTTAGTATCAGCAGTGGGCACAGAGGTAGCAGCAACAACAGTGGTAGTAGCAGTGGTCACCTCCTGTCAAAATGGCACTGAACCATTTTCCCTATCGTCTGAGCCTGGGAATGTTGTCAGAATGCAACGTTGACAAAGGAAATCTGATGATCTCGTTCCTGTTTTTGATACAGCAGTGTTTCACTTCTTAAAGGAGTCTGTGGCTGGGAAGAATTAATGGGTTTGTTTAGGGAAAGCCTGGGATAATGAGAAAACTCTTCTTTATTCACTGGCCTCTACTTTGTTTTATGGTTCCTCTTGGGAACACTGCATTGGATACTAAAAATTTATACTTTTCCTTTGCATTTATTGCTGGATCTTACTTATGCTTGTTTATTTTTCTTCAGTGGCCTCTAAATAGATTCGTATTTTTATAATGTGTAGCACTTAATAATTGCAACTATGAACAATTTGTAGAAGAATCTATTGGGTGTTCATCTAAGTTCTGCTGCAATGGCTATCAAACCAGTCAGCATAAGAACCATAAGAACCGGGAACATGACAGAATTTCAGATTCTAGGGCCAACAATTACAGACTCTAATTCAGTAGGTCTGGGATAGGATTATTAATCAGACATATTTATTAAGCTTTTCTGCTCAATTATCCTTTTAATTATGTATTCATATATTCATTTTTAGTGATTACCCTAGATATTTCAAAAGGCATTCCTGACTAACTATAAAACAGTTCCCTTAAGTTTTACCCAAAAAATGAAAGAGCTTACAATGGCTTAACCCCACTTACTGCCTCTTGCCTTCATGCTATTGTTGTATGTATATTTGTATGTTTTCACTTTTATATATGTTGTAAATTTCACAAAACATTATTATTACTATTTTTAAAGCAGTAAACATAATTTTATATTTACCTTTTTTATTGCTCTTCCCTTCTTCCTGCTATTTCTGCTAGCTTTCATCTGGGCTCATTTCTCTATAGCCTGAAGAACTTCCTTTAGTACATCTCACAGTGCAAGGTTATTGGTGATGAATTCTTTCAACATTTATTTGTCTGAAAACATCTTCAATTCACTTTTACTTTTTAAAGAATATATTCACTGGGTATAGTATTTTAGATTGGCAATTTTTCTTTTACACCTTCCCCACAAGCCCAGCACATTAAAAATGTTATTTCTTTGTCTTTTGTCTTCCGGTTTCCTTTGAGAATTCAACTGTCAATATAATTGGGTTTCTCCTTTATAGGTAAGGTATTTTTTTCCCCTCTGGCTGTTTTTAAGATTTTTTTTTTCTTTCTTTTGATTTGATTTTCTACACTTGAAGATGAGTCAGTATGGTTATCTTTGTTTTAATCCTTCTTGGTGTTTATCAAACTTCTTGAATCTACAGATTGATGTCTTTCATCAATTTTAGAAAATATAAAACTATGTTTTTGGCCAGGCGCGGTGGCTCACGCCTGTAAT
>NW_012141858.1:1485274-1516611 GCF_000956105.1 Propithecus coquereli
TCCAATTTCTCTCTGCTCTCCTCTGGAACTCTGAACACATGTTAAATTTTTGATTTTGTTTCATGTAGTTTTTTTTTTCTTTTTGCTCTGTTTTGTTCTTGTTCTTCTTTCTATTCTCTCTGTGCTTTTGTTTGGATATATTATACTGTCTTTAAGTTCATTAATTCTGTATTCTGCTGTGCTCAGCCTACTTTTAAGAACATTGAATTAGTTTTTAATTTTAGATAGAGTATATTTTTATTCTAGACTGTTTTATTTTTATATGAAATCCACTTCTCTATTGAATTTTTCCACATTTTCCATGTTTTCATCCATTTTGCCCATTTTTTTTTATTTTTCTTTTTTTTAGTTTTCTAAATTCCCTGTTTGTTGTGCAAACAAGGCTCAGAAATGTACAGACACAATTTGTAGGTTGAGAGATCTCTGTGTAGCTGTTACTTCACATCTATACTTAACGAAAGCGGGAAGGAGGGTGGCTTCTTGGCACATTAACCTATCAATTGTTTTAGAAAACACAATGAGAATGGATTACAAATGGCCTACTTCTCTGATTGTCAAATTTTTCTGCTCTAATTGTTAAGAACAAGTGGAGCCTTCACTTGATCTGCCACCTCCTTGCCACTCAGTGCCTCCACGATGGCGAGAGCAAACTCAAATCTGATTCCGGAGTCTTGGCTTGTGAGGATCAGACCATCCTTTTCCACATGCCTCTCAGAGTAGCTGTAATGACTTCCATTCATTATTTTGTCTTTAGCAACTTGGTGTGTTGTAACTTTACTTCCAGAACCTATTTCATGAGCCAGCCGAGCAGTAGGACCTGCGCAGATGGCGGCTATGAGGCCCTTCCTTTTTTCTTGTTCCTTCAGTATCTCTTTGATGGCAGCAGACTCCGATAAATTCTGTGCACCCAGTTCCCTCCTGATAGGAACACCACATCATATGGTCCCTCTTTTTTGCATCTTCAAGACTGGCATCTGGACAAATGACATCATGGCTACACTGTACCGGGTCTTTTCCAGCCAGACCCACAATGGTGACCATAATCCCAGCTCATCTCATGACATCTACAGGACTGAATATCTCCATTTCCTTTGCTCCTCTAGCCAGGATGACTATGGCTCTTTTGGAAACCATTTTTCTGTTATATTTCTTAAAGACTGTACCCCATGTCTCTTCCTATAGACACTTCGCCTCTGCCCTCTGGATATCACTCACCCCCACCCACGCTCTTTTTTTTAAACATTTTCATCTTAGTCTACTAAATCCAACATCTGTAACATCTGTGGATATGCTGTTTATTATTTATATTTCTTTTATTTTTGATCACATTTTTCTGCCTATTCATATGTCCATTAATATTTGATTATATGCTGGTCATTGTGTCTAAGAGAATGGTAAAGTCTCTTAGACACAATACGTGATGTCTTTACCAGAGAGTTCCCCTTTTCCTTTATTAGGTAGACAGAATGGGTTATTCTGTGGTAACTTTTATGACAACTCTAAAATCCAAAAGATCAGGAGATTTATGAAGCTGTGCTACCATATAAAAATTAAGATCGAGCAAGTTTTGCCCTTCTTTGCCATGCACTTGTGGTTTGTCCTTGCACCCAGGAACTGAGCAGAGCCAGAGTTTAGTAGAAATCAATCTACTTCTGTTTATTATAATTCCTCAGCCATGGTCTACCCAGGTTCTGATTCAGAAACTTCCTGCCCCATGAAAATTCAAATCTGGGAACTGCCTTCAGGGAAAGACTAGTTGCATTATTGCAGTCCTCTTCTGTCCAGTAGGATTTTATCTTCAAGGTAACAAGAATCTGTGGGAGATTTCACTTGGCTTTTCTAGTCTAGCATCTTCAGGCATCCCAGCCTCCCAAGCTGTCCCAGAACTTACCAAGTTAGCAATGGAAAAAATCAGTCTTGCATTTGGGTCTCCTCTAGTTTTCAATCTGCCAGATCCGTGTGAACACCAAAGGCTCTGCTGGTTTCACTATGCTTGGGCCTAGAGCTATAGTTTATAATAGAAAAAGCAATGGACTTGCTATGAATCTATAAATTTTATATTAACTTACAGTGGAGGATTTAGGATTTAAATATTACTGAAGAATATGCATAAAGACATCATCCTTGTTTAATCAGTTGCTGAGAATAAAAATTACCCTATTCTAAATTCAGTATACTAGGGGTCATAAAAAGTTATACACAGTTAAGTCAAATTGTATCCAATTCCAAAAGTGTAATTCTTATGAGTGTCTTTATTTCAAAAATATAAGTTTGGGAAATATTTTCTCTAGATTTCAAATTCAATGAAAAAAAAGGAAAGAAAAAGATAAACCTTGAAGAAATTAATCTTCTGTTGATTTAGCTTCTTTAATCTTTAAAAATTTTATTCATCTTTTAACAATCTATTGAGGTATAACTTATATTTATAAAATTGCACCTATTTTATGTTTATATTTCAATCAGTTTTTAACAAATGTATATTCCTGGGTAACCATCCTCACAGTTAAGATATAGAACATATTCTCACGTATTTCCACCCTTTGTTATTATGCCCATATAGACCATCCACAGCAGCTAGTCACTTAGTTGCCTTCTTCCTCACAAGTTGTTGGCTCCTGACTCAAACATTGCCACTGCTGCTTCTGAAATACTCCCTCTCAGTTTTTACCCAAGCCTCAAAGACTTTCCTGCTTGAGTCCTCTGATCTCTGTTTCCTTCTTTTTACCTGGAGCTTTCTAAATTGTTATGCATACAAAGGAAGTGTTTTGACTTGGGCATGTTGGTATGTTGCTCTGTAAATCTGTTCTCTACTGGATTGATATTTCTCCGCCCTGACTGCCCTCCGTGAACCCAGTGGTCTTCTATCTCATTTTAAATTCCCCAGAGTACCCTTTATTATATTTTGTTCAATGAGTGCCATCAATAGAAACAATTTAAAGAACATAAACGAACTTCATTTTCTAAGGTCCTAGACTTCCCCCAAGCAGCCTCTGTGGGCCTGATTCTGTGTGAGGAGTTCTGAGCCTGCACTCAGAGCACACACGGTGCCATTAGCTTATTCAACCTTTCAAGCTAATTTCATACCCGACTAGTATGAGATCGTCTTTTATAAAAGCATCGACCCATAGCAGTGGCAGCATCTGTCTATGAGTGTGCTCAATGCTAAATTAGAATTTTAATGCTAATAATTAACTAGAATAATATCTCACTTGGACAGAAGCCATTTTCTTCTCTCCTGTGAGCTAAAATGTTATTTGACTAACTATCAAGGCCATAGAAGTAGAAGGAAAATTTTGTTATTATGATGTTTTAAAAAAGGTTAAAGAAGAAATTCAGATTTCATGAAAATACTTCTTAAAAACGATCATTCCCAAATGGCATTATTTAAAATGATTCTGCTACTGAAATGCTATCCCAATTTTCTTCTCTTTTTAAGCCAAGTGAATCCTTCCTGAAGGACTAATATTGGCCCTCTATCTATATTGCTAATACAAACTTGGGTGGGCTTTTAATAGGGTTCAAGGAAATCTAGAGAAGTGAAATTCACAAATTTTATTTAAATCTGGTACCAATAATTTTCTTTCATAATATTCAGCAAGAATGCTTGACAAGGCTGCTGTTTGGTTTCACCTTCTGGTCAGAGGTAACCTTAAATGAAGAGCCTAGCAACCGTGGAAATGCAGAAAAGAAAGAGGGAGAGAGGAAAAAGAAAGGATCTGTGTAATGATCTGGACCAATAAAATCAACTGAAGAGGAATCAAGAGCAGGTAGAGGGCAGGGAGGGACATGACGCAGGACATGAAGATTTATTAAGAACGTGCTAAATCTATGGGCTTTCCCATGTGATACCTCACCTAATTCTTTACCACTGTCCAGGTATATGCATATGTGTGTGTATATATATATATGTATATTTAATCACTATTTTAGAGATAAGGAAACTGAAATTCAAGGCAATTTAATTGAGTAGGTCAAGATCACAAGGAGCCAGAGTCAAAAGTTCATGTAACTATAGACCATACTTATGTCTAGCTTCTTATAGTCACAGAATGGGGCAAAGAATCAAATCTTGCTTCTTATTTAGTGCATTGCTCTTTGCCAACATATGTATAAGATTACACTCACCAGTGGTGAACCCAGATGTGGCAAACTCACTGTGGTTTTGTCTGTTTTTGTTTTTGAGACACGATTTTCCTCTGTCACCCAGGCTGGAGTGCAGTAGTGCAGTCTCAGCTCACTGCAGCCTCAAACTTTTGGGCTCAGGAGATCCTCGTGCTTCAGCCTCCCAGATAGCTGGGATTACAGGTGCCTGCCACCATGCCAAGCTAATTTTTAATTTTTTTTGTAGAGACACGGTTTTGCTCTGTTGCCCATGCTGGTTCTCCAACTCCTGGCATCAACTGATCTTCCCGCCTCGGCCTCCCAAAGTGCTGGGACTAGAGATGTGAGCCACTGCGCCCAGCCTGTAATCCCACTTTTTTGATATTTCCATTTGTTTGACAAGTTCAGTTGAAAACTAAAGCTTCTTGACTGAGTTAAACAGAATGCCTTGGGCCTCTGAGAATAGGTGTCATTCCTCCACCAGACACTGGCAGGGACTGTCACCTTGCAGTGACACCATACATCCTTTGTAGTTGTGCCTACTATTGATTTTTAGGAAGCTTCCTCCTAGGGTAAGCATTGAGACTACAGGTCTCAGCCCTGGCTCCAGACTAACAGTGGTAGACTTTGTAGGTGACAGAAACCCGATTAATAAACTAAATGTACAAAATAGTCTTTAAGCTTTGGAAAGGGGGCCAGGTGGTGATGACAAAGACAGATGTGGTTGGTTTATCCTCTGCATGTTGGCTTTGCCCTGTACCAATAGCTTCCTTGTCACACTGTCACTGTCTCTATCTCTCTGTTTTCTTTTTAAAGCAATGTTATTTGAATTCATACAGTGAGAGACGGTTTTACAGGTGAGGGCATGTCAGGAATACAGAGTTGTGGAGGTAGAATGTGTGTGGCCAACGAGATTTACTCCTTTGGAACTAGATCATATAAAGTAATTTATTTGGTAAGCACTTGGTTCTGAAGATGTGAACCTGTAGATACATGTGAAATTGAAAATGCGTGAGAAAGTTCTGTTGCATATGTTACACAAAGGTAGCTGCTAGTACTATTTAATAATTGTAAAATGAGTTAAAATTTGTGAGTGCTCACTATGTGCCAGGCACTGTACTAACTTATTATGTTATTTAATTATTACACCATCTTTATGAGATAGCTATGGCTATACCCATTTTAAAGGCAAAGAAACTGAAATTTGGAGGGTTAAGTAATGCAAAGGCACACAGCCACTAAGTGGCAGAGCTGCGACTGGACGCCGGGCCTGTCACTTGGGAGTCCGTGCCCTCAAGCACTGCACTATTTATCTGCCTTTTTATGGTAGAAGGAGAAGCGTAAACTGAGGCCCCCAAAACCTGTTCATTTTCACCTTCCAAGTTCATTGGCAGAACCAGAAATGGAATCCAGATTTTAGAGTCTTCGTTCGTTGAAAGCTGATTGGATGATTTTGCTTCTTTGGAACCATTTTTCTTTTCACTGTTTCAGAAAATAGAATTTGAAGTCAAACATATGCCAATAGAAATTATTTTTAAGACTGGACATGAAAACTGTGCATTTGGTTACTTTATAGTCCATTCCGGTGAACAGAAATGTAGAATGCCCAAACCCAGGGCTCTGCCCCTTCCGACTCACCTTTGTCTAACAGCAGTATGGCGTCGGCACATAGAGGGCGGCCCAGAGCCCGAGAAGCCTCCCTATTAACGGTCACTGGTTGCATCATGAAGAGCAATCTCAGCGGGAATGCAGGCCCGGCCGGGTTCCACAGCACACCCACTTGCCTCCCTACTCCGTCCCTGTCGGTGAGGTCACCCTGCCACTCGTGGCTGTTCCAGGCTTCCACGCTTGCTGCTGCCTGCAAAGGCGGCTGAGATAGCGTGAGTTCCAGTAAACCAACTCCTGTTGAATTGTGCTACTTCCGCGTCAGCTCTTTCAGACTGCACTGAGGAAATATGGTTGAGAGACATTAAATTTGTTAAAAATGGTTCCTCATGGCTGAGAAAAATAAACCGTGACTTTCTTAAGGTCTACTATAGCTGTTGGTTGGCATTTCTGACTGAATTTACTGAGTTATTACTACAAGGTTTTATAAAAATGATATCACATCCATTCCTGAGACTTTTACTAGGCATTTGAGACTTTCCAACATTCAACTGAGGTACCTTAAGGTCATGGATAGAGCTGAGTTTCTTTGCTATGAAAGCTAGGCCTAATCTGGGAGTAAAATACATTTGATAGGATTTTAAAACTTTTCTTTTGCCTCACAAAACTGACTGGCTTTATGTTAAATGAACAGATATTTCCATTACACAATGACTTTCTGGTACCCTGATAGTGTGTAAATGGCAGAAAGACTTCACCCAATTTAGAAGCTCGATGTGACCCCTACCCTATAATAAATATTGATACCTATTTTAGAGCAAATATGGAATTTTTGGATTCATCTCTGCATCACAGTGAAGGGGAATGAAAAGCTGAGAAATTGAATCAAAGATAATTTAGGTAAGAAAGCCAAATACGGCACAGAATTTGGAAAAAATAAGTTCTCATTGAAGATTAGTACATTTTTATTTGGAAAATTATGTTAATTTTCCTATTGCTGCTATGAGAAATTACTACTATCACAGCAGCGTAAAACAACATCCATTTATTTTCTCCCAGTTTTGTAGGTTTAGAAATCTGGCAGGCTCAGCTCAGGGTCTCATGAGGCTGAAATCAAGGCGCGGGCAGGGTTGTGTTCCTGGGGGAGAGTCCTCCCCACCCCTGGGCTCATTCAGGAGGTTGACTGAATTTAGTTCCTTTTAGTTGTAGAGATGAGGTCCTTATTTTCCTGCTGGCTGTCCGCAGGACGCTGTTCTCAGCTCCATCTCATGGCTTCTTTCGTCCAGCTTCACAGCCAGCAACGCCGGCCCAGTACTCAGCTCACCTCACACCACCCTGACCCTCTTTCCTCCCTGCCTCACCTTTCTCCCTTCTGCTGCATCTCTCTGCCTGCAGCTGGAAAAATACTTCTGCTTTAAAGGCTCAAATGATTAGATTGTGCACAGCCAGATAATCCAAGATAATCTCCCTATTTTAAGATCTGTCACATTAATTACATCTGCAAAATTCCTCCACAGCAGTACCTAGATTCCCATTTGGTTGAATAATCTCAGAGGGACATCTTTAGAATTCTGTTTACCTTGGAAATGAATACAGCAGAGGCCACCCATGAGGGACTCTTTGGCTAGAGGTGGGTGGACAGCAAGGTTTGATTCAGAATTTTACATTGCTGCTGCCTCTGATATTTTTAATTTGTGAGAAGAAGACCATTATATGATCAGTAAGCTGCATGGCCAGCACATAGACACAGATTTTAATACTGTCACCAAATGAAACTTACACATTTACTGACATGAAGAATCACTTTTCTGTTTGCATAATCATTAGGTATGTGAGTTATGGGAGAACCCAAAGATAATCTTGCTCTGTTTTGCAATGTTGCCCTATATGCCAATACTCCAAGGTCCCAGTAGAGGGTCAATATTGCCTTAGCTTTCAAAATACTGACTTCTTCATCGGGCACAGTCCACTGGGGATAGAGGCATGGCTGGAGAAGGCTTTACCAAGGGCCTCACGTCAGGCAGTGGGATTGAGAAAGTGATGGCCCAGACCTGAGGTCTCTTGGCAAGTTGAAGTTCAACCTCAAGGAAGGTGAAGGAATAGGATTGTGGAGAAAAACTCCAAGGGCTGGGAGTGGGAGAGTTTCTCTGGGCTTAGCAGAAAGCAGAAGGTAAAGGAAAGGAGGACCCTGGGAGGTAGGAAATTTTTCTGATGTTCCCTTGAATTTCTGAGCCATTTTTTTGGACAGATCTCAGTGACTTTTCCATTTGTCCATCTCTGTGTTCACAGTTCTTGTCCTTGAATCTACAGTATAAATCCACAGTTATTCCATATATCCAACTGTAGGAAGGTTGTAAGGCTAACATAATAAAAAATAGCACATTTGCAAATGAACTTGACCTGAATTATTCTGCATAAATAAATATTTACGTGGTTGCCACTTAGGCAAGCACTCTCATGGATTCTGGTTTAAGTAGCATGAAATATAGAAATAAAAGCCTAGGACACTCTTTCAGTCCATAGACAAATACAATATCCTCTCTGTGATCCAGTAAGTTCCGTTTAAATTGCACTTCTCTGCTTCACTGGAAGTTTACAATGTGGTGATTGATATGCCTGATAATGACCTCAGGACACAAGCCATGACTTCTGAATTGTCAAAGAAAGATAAAAATATGTCCAGTTTTGGTGTTAGGAATTATATGCAGATTCTTTGAAAACTGGTGTTTAATGTTCCATACATACACAGACACCTCTGATTTAACTAGAATGCTTGATTGACAGAATGCCCCACTCCCTAAATAGTATGTAAATTCTAGATTAGAACTGGGTTTTTAGCATTCCTTCTTTGTTTTCTTTGTAGGATCCCATGGAAAGATTTTCATGAAAAACAGCATTGACCTGGCCCAGTGCAAAGATTCAGAACAATCAGATGGCAAAGTGAAGGGCTTGGTCCTGCCCGAGCTGTGTCCCCAGGGGTTTGTGTCAGTAACCGCAAAGCACCAGCAGGCAACTGGCAGCAGCACTAGCCCAAAAGCCTGCCGTCGCATGGGTCAAAGTTATACCTGCAAAGTTTTTAATGTGCTTTGAAACATGAAGCATTCTGCAGGAAGTATATTGTACTATAAGTTTTGGGTTTAAACTGTTTAGGTTCAAATGCAAGCTCCACCACCTATTCGCTTTGTAAACCTGAGTAAGTTATGTCTCTGAGCTTCAGTTTGCTTCTCTGTAAAATGAGAACAGTACTTTAAAAGGTTGATGTGAAAATTAAATGACATAATGCAAGACAAGAGATTAACATAGTAATCTTGGTAAGTCTTCCCTGTTATTATTAATAGTATTATACAAATCCATCCATTCGATGCTTGTATTATAAAGACTTATGAGTAAACAACATTAAGAATGAGGAGAGGAGAATTCTAAGTGGATGCAATATAGAAATATTTTAATTTTCAAAACAGGGAAAAGCTATGGTGGGGCGGTCTTGACCCTAAGGGGTGGGTGCAGTTGCCGGGGATGGAAGGAGAGCAGATCCACCTGCCTTTTGATCCGTATGACCACCGTCTGGACCGGGGCTTACAAGTTACGCATTGAGAAATCACTGAATTTCGCTAGATGCTTCACTACACTGTCATATTCAATCCTCCAAATAACCCCAGGGAGTGGATACTGTTACAGTCCATCTCCAGTTGACAGATGAGGAAACTGAGGTTGAATGATTTGTCACTGTTACAGTCACATGGTTAGTAAGTGTCAGAGCTGACATTCCAATCTCAATCTCAGTCCACACTGTGAGCATAAGATCACCAACGTATACTACCTCTGACAGGGACCTGTACCCACCAGCTCTCCCTGGGAGTCGTTCCTGCAGGTACTAAGGAAGCTGAGAAGAGACAGCCCACAGAGACAGCCCCGCCACTCTAGCCTAAAGTTCACCTGGAGGCCCAAGGAGCAGGGTCATTCCAGTCTCTAACCATTCATTGCAACAGCACCTCTTTCCTTTAGTTAAGTAGGGTAGTCAGATATGTTTAAAGCAAATAATTATAATAATAGGTATTATATATTGGCCTACTCTGTGCTTTGTAGTATGATAAGAACTTTATATATATCGTTACACATCTCCACAATGACCACAAAGTAGATATTATTATTCCCTTATGACAGATGGGCAAACAGACTCAGAGAGGTTAAGCAATTTGCCCAATACACACAGTAAGTTGCAGGAATGAGAAATACTAAGTATCCCTGAAATGTTACTGTAAGACAATGGGATCAAGTAATCATCAAAGAGTTATTTAGGAAACTAGCAGTTGCAGGCAAGTGAGAGACACTTCTATATCTTCAAACCTTGTGAATTCAGCTACAGGGATTTTGGGAAACTAAAGGTTTTTTCTCCTGTGGAGGGATTTGGGGACAGAGGGCTTGTGAAAACCAAAGTCACAAAGGATTTGAGTAATAGCGAAAACCAAAATCACAGAGGACCTTGCTCAGTTTGAAGGATTCAATAACAGTTGCATATCAAGATGTTTATGATAAAAATATGCTCATATTTATGGAATTTTTTTTCTCACATTTGATGAAATAGTCAAGACATTTTCTCAGAAAGGCATAAGAGAGAAACACCTAGAGAGAAAAGAAAAACATGACATTTTTAGGTTAGATTGCAGCTTGTCACCACAGATTTTAAAAAAATCCTTTTAAAGCTTGCCAATTGACATAAGAAATTATGTCAAAAAGAAAAAAGTGAGGTTGGAAAGGACAGAATCCAAAAGCTGTAACCAAAACTGTTCAGCTCACCTCCCACACACTGTCTCTGGGTAGTAAATCCACAGCATTATGATTGTTTTTTTTTAATTGCTTTTGAAAATGCCACAAAGATTATACTAATACTTAATTTTAATTTTCGTTACAGAAAATATGTTGATAATCAAGACTTGAATTGAATTTAAAAAAGAAACCTCCAAAAATGATGATTAATAACAAGGGTGTCTATTATAGACCAGCAACATCTGTCTCTCTTTTGAGATCTGAAGTCACCCCTCAGGAGAAGATTGTGGGTGTGTATGAAAGCAGGTGTTCTGGAGGCTGCTGCTCTATAGCTCTTCTCTTGGTTGAGAGATGCAGGGCCTCCTGTGGGTTGGGACAGGTATAGAAGCCTTCTGCATTTCAGCTTTTGCTCTTCTTCATCTCTGCTTTAACTCTGTTGTTCTCTAATATTTCCAAAATCATGTGCTTTATGTTTGCCCGTATGGAAAACAATAAGGACAAAAGAACATGGCAAGTAGGAGACAAGCTCAAGGCCATCTTTTGAACCAGAAACTTGTGGTTAGATCAGAAAAGGAAGTCTGTGATATAACGATACAATACCATTTGTTGAGCATTTAGTATTTGCCAGGCAGTATGCTAAGTCCTCTAATATGTTATCTCATTTCATTTTCATCTGATAGATGAGGAAGCTGGAGCTTAGAGAGGTTAAATGATGCTTCCAGGGTTATGGAGGTGGTGGGGGCTGTGACTGGACATTAGGCCTTACCATGTTGTAAGAGCTAAGAAGCCAAAGTCAGCAATCAAGAGACTTGGGTTCACCACTTATGATTGTATAATGTGGGGTGAGTTGTACAAACTCTTTGTGCATCTGCTTCCTCATCTGTTAAAAAAAGGGTGACAATAATGCCTACCTCGTTTGAGGTTAGGTGCTCAATAAACATCAGCTATAACCAACATCCCAAAGCTCATGTTTTTGGCCAGTTCACCACGTGCCAAACTCCCAGGTGTCTGGGTTGATGGTGCAAATGGCAGACTGTACCTGAAATTCAGACTCCTTAGCTCTTGTAGGTTGCTATTCTGCCCTCCAAACTTGTGTCCTTTTGTTTTAATGTATACTTACATTGAGTAAGCCCTTCCTTTTAGAACATCAAGAAGACTAGGATGAGGTTCCAATCAGCAAAGACGATGCTGGACAAGTTCATACTGGATTTTACTTTTTTTCTTTTACATAAAAAGTAGTTAAGTTTGGGGTTTTAATTACATTTTGGTTTTAAGAATTGAACAAACTATCATAAAATTTTCTCTGAAGAAATTGTTTTTTAAATGTACATACACACTATATTAATATGACCTGTTATAAAAAATGATTAAACACAGACGTGTACACAATAAAAAGTTAATCTATTTCAACTCTACCTCCTTCCCACTCCAGAAGCAACCACTGATAATAATTTTGGTATATGATTCCAGATTGTTTTCTGGGCATTTTAATATGTAGGTAGATATACATCTGTGACTATTTTTCAACCATATGTGTGACAATATTTGACATAATTTAATATTTTTATTTTAAGGGCTGCCCCGTCAAATGATTTTCAAACTCATCATTGTGTCAATGAAGACCATTTATTATGTTTGATCAATAATAATCAAATTTTATTATTATTGCCCCCCCCCATCATCCCTGTGCCCTGACAGACACCCACTCTTTAGGAAAATTCCCCTGTTATCTCCTGACTGAGAGCTATTCACCACCACCTTACAGATTTGCTATTATGGGTTCCTATCCTGGAATATACACCCTGTTTTCTCCACTTTTAGCCCATTAGTCGATGCCTGAAGGACCAGCCAAGCCCTCTTTTCTCAGGAGGCCACTTCCTCCCTTCTGATCCCCTGAGATCGATCACCTAGCACGGACCAGCTCCCCCATGAGCCATGTACCTTGTTGTGTTCTATTTAGCACTTTACAGCCTGCAGAAGTGCATTGTTACTTGGGTGTATCTTGTCTCCTCGGTAGAATTCTTTAGTTTGAAGATGGTATCTTATACCATCTTCTTTCTGTGGTGTTTGGCATAGATAATTACCATTAAAGCATACTTGAAGACTTGAACTAAATTGTTTTAAAGCAGCGCAGACCAAAAGGGTCTTTGAATATCATGACTGTGGTTTAAGGTGACTAAAAATTTTGCAGTAAGCAGCTTTTAGTATATTCGTTTTAGAAAACGTTGAGAAAGAAGTGCCATCCTCAGTGGCCATTTCTAGAATGTTCTACATTGCATGGGGGTGAGTGGTCCTTGCAACATAAAGGAATGTTGAGAACTGAACTAATATATACTTTAACATTTCCCAGTACATATCAAGTATTTTTCACTTCTACCTTTTTCCCTTTGGTCAGGATACACTGACCACGTAAATCCTAAAATTAAAGTGAAGTAGATGGTTATGTCAAAGAAATTGTGCGGTCAGTTATAAGATTACTATTTGTGACTGAAATGAAAAACGTTCATCAATTTCAGCCCCCTTATAAATACGAACAGGGTTATAGAACAAGATCCAGTGAAGCTTAGCTGGGAGAGCAGAAGCAATGTAACCATGGAAAAGAGGTAAATTATTGAAAATTATTTAAAGTTTATACTTCTATTGAAGTATTTTAAGTAACTGAATGCCAGGCTAACTTACCAATTTGGCAAATTACTGGTGATATTGAAAATTCAGATTTATTGGAATTATAAATGTTAGACTTAAGTGACTATGGTTGACTCAATAGGTTTTCTAAGGTAAACCCTTAAGCAAGTGTGCGATGGAGTCAGTTATTTTTACATAATAGCTGTATTTTAGCAATCCTTTAAGTCCTGCTACAGTGATCTTGGTGAGGGTGGGGCTAGATTCTTTGGATTGGAATATAGGTTTTTAATAAGTGGGTGGTAAACTGAGCTTTGGAATTCTTTTCTTTATGATAAAATTTTGAATCCATGCGATTTTTTTAAATCTTTTTCTCCCTAAAATACCTAAAACATCTTTTCTCCTTACATTGCTTTTTGCAGATTCAGTACATTTTTTTTAGTAACTACTTATAGTCTTGCCCATATTATTCAAAAATTAGAGACTTCTGCATTAATTCTTTACATTTATTATGTGAAGCTTTCTTTGTAAACTGGCATTCCATTATAGAAATAAATTAGTTATTGATGAATAGAACCTTCATAACCAGAATGCTGTAGCAACACATCATAAATTTTTTTCTCCTTAGCACATTTAAAAAGCATTAACATAAATGACAAAGAACGTAGTAAATGTTTATGATTTGGGTTTGTGCATGTGGGCTAATGGAATGAAAGGCTAATCCATCAGTTAGCTCTTACTGCATTTCATTAGCCTGGATCACTTTGTACTATACTGGAAATAACTTTTCTCTTTTCTCTTTTCCCTAGGACAAAGTAAAATTACCGGTAACAGGAAATAGTTACTTAAATTCAGGGTTGATATAAATGATGAGAAAAATAAGATTCCTGTTGAAAACAAACAAGGAGCACCTGCAGCCAGCAGCTGCTCCTGAACCTCTGAATAGGCCACTTCGCTTTTGGATCATGTTGTCTTTTTGTGTCATCGCTACCCTATTTCACCTGGGACACTGTATCAATGACGCGCTGAGATAGACAACTGTCGCAGAAACAGGTGTACAGTGTTTAGGCAGCAAGACTCACGGATTGATGTGTTTATTTATAGAGAATAATTTTGTATTGTTTTTTCAAAAATTGTGTAGCATCTTACATTTTTAAAATGCTTCATGATCATTATTGTTCATGTTATAAATCTGACAACCAAAATGTTGTACTTGGTTATAGCTTATGTAGAATAACAGTGCTGTTTTGAACAGGAGAAACCCCATGATTGTGGTGTTTGATAGGAAACATATGTTCATTAACTACTGTACCAAATTATGTAATAAAAAGTGACTTCTATCTTGGGCAATAAAAGATACGTGCAGCTGACTATCTTTTTTTAATCCAGGCTTGCTTTCTAGCATTCTGCTCTGGAAAGGATCTGGGTATTGATCGGAAGCAGCTTCGTGTTGTGGACACTTGTGTTCTAGTGTCAGGTTAGCAACTAGCTAATTGTGTAAATTTAAGGAAGTAATTTAACCTCTCTTGGGTTCTTTTTTCTCAATTATAAAATGAGAGGTTCTTTCCAGATTAGTGGCTTTCAAGCTATCCCAGGTGCAAATTCAGCAATTCCGTATCCCACCGGATGCCCCAGGAGCTCCTGTGCTGGGGGTCAGGACAAGAGCAAGAAGGGAAGGAGGCTCCAGAGAAATGGGTCTCTGGGACCTCCCAGTGAGTGAGAAATTCTGCTCTTACTTTTTTTATTTATTGGGCTTCGTTTCTTCTGGGGGGGGCCATTCTGTTTAAAAAAAACAAGGATTGGAGAAACTCCATCCAAGATGATATCTAGGTTTCCTTCCAGTCTTTTAATTTTATAATTTTAATCCATAGAAAGAATTTGCAACATGAATTAAAAATGAGTGTAATTTTAAAATAAATGCCTTTAAAAGCACGTAGCAATTCTTGTCCATTTGTGTCTTGGAATTTTATATACACTCATGATTAATGGTGCACATAGCAGATGGGGGAAGGTAATTTAATTGTTAAATCGACATTCTCTTGGCTAATTACTGTATATGATATATATCTCTGTGAATCTAATGAAGCCAAACAAGCTACACTTGAAGTGACTTATATTGAATTTGGTGCACATAAACAGGTTTCGCAGTTAAAATAGCCCTATCTTAAATCGATTTTGCTATCTAATTTAATTGGGAACATTTGGTTTTTGTGATCACAATTACCGATACATAGTGTCTTCTTAGTTTGATTTGCTAAATTTTAAGTTTCCTTGTAGATATTTGTAGACAAAAATATTAAAAAGAAAACAACATAGTTTATAGAAATAATGAAGGTGAAGGAAAAAAAGAAAAATAAAGATTTAGCAAAAAAAAAATTAAGATATACCCAGGATATTCAGAGCTGGTTTATTCAGTATATGCTCAAAGATTACTTGAGATTGGAGTGGTTTGCAGAAGCCAGTTTGAGACTCACTTCTCTGCTTTGGGAAACTGGTGCTGTGACCTAGATATAAACTAGAGGGACACACAAGGAAGAGGCAGGGGAAAGGAGTGTCCTATTTCATTTCCCTGTGGTTTCACCTCCTTGCATCTGCCACCTGCCTTTTCACCCTGCAGGGTTTCTAGGGTCTCAAGTCTACTTGGATTTATCTGTCTTGGTTTCTATAGGAGGTGACAAGGCAGCCTGTGTATTTTTGTCATCATGCCATCCCCTGTGTTCTCACTCTCTTCCAATAAGCTTTGTCCTTTAAACCTGTTAATACTTTGCCCCCAAGAAATATGCCCCTGGGTGGAGGAGGGAACTCAGGGTCAGGATTTTCTGTGCTTGAGTTTAGAAGGGTCTCTGCAGCCCATAGTCAGGAAATGTCCCTGCTCCTAAACAGGGACAATAAATCTCCAAGCCACCCAGGGTAATGCGATCTCTCTGAACATGGGAGGGAGAAGGTCAGACTTGAACCGTAAATAAATTCCCGTCACACAGCCGCATGTCTTTTCAGGTTAAATGTTAAATCTTCATGGAGATAAGTAGCACACATACCGTAATTCTATTGCTGTGATTGTGGAGGTTCTTAGTTAATTTTTACACAGCTGTTCTTCCATAAGGCTCGGGCATTAACATTCCCATGGTGCATAGAGACCTCCCAGAACACAGAGGCTGGAGGAAGTGGGGTGGGGGTGGGGCTCCAAAGGGTTCTGAATTTCGTTTATAGAATACAAGCTCATGCACCCTTGAAGGGAACAAAATTTTGATTTACAGCCTGTCTGTACTTAATGGAAGATCATTGATGCTTCCTTTGCTGTATAAAATCCCCTCGAAATTTTTGTAACAAACCTTTTAGAATACTGTAAGTGAAAAAATCTCCAGCATGTGACAATATATTACCTCCCATTTTCTTTATCTTAACAGTCCAGAGGTTTGTAGTTGGAGTCAAACACCTGAAGTCTCCATTCTGATTCTCCAGCCAGTGGATCAGCATTTATGAAGCCATCAAGCTATAAAAATACAAAGATAAAGTTGGCTGCCTCAAGAACTTGCGTCCTGGCTGGAGGAAGAGAGGCATACCAACAAATAATTCACATATAAATCCTGAGTGCTATAACCACGTTTCCCAAAAGGGCAATAAGAACAAAGGGGAAGGAGCCACTAATTTCCCGGGCAATATGGAAAGGCTTCACCAAGGAAGTGATACCTGAGTAGATTCTTGGAGAATGAGTAGTTTTTTTCTAGGTATAAAAGGAAAGGGAAGTATATTACAGACAGAGGAAAGATTGTATATAAAGAGATGTCTAGGAGCAGCATATATAGGTGAGTGTGAAGGTTTCAATGTGGTGTGAGCTTCAGGTATATGCTGGGCGGTGGTAGAAGACACAACTCGGAAAGATCAGAGTGGTTCAGGTTAAGGCCAAAGACAAGCATGTCCAGGGCAAAGTGCAGTTGCTCCAGCAGATTTCTCCCCATCCCTGACAGCCAAGTGTAAGGCAAGATCAGGCTTCTTCCTAGCCCTATGATACACCTCTGTCTTCGCAAACTGGCACACTGTCCCAAATAGCCAGATGAGCTGAAGTACTTCACCGAAGTCTTCTTGCTTTGGACTCTGATCATGAAAGATTTGTTAAATGGCAGTGCATTCTAGAGGAAGCTCTTGTCTTTGACCTTCTTCACTGTTTTCATTTGACAGAAGTTAAGAATGACAGTTTTCAGAATGTAAGTCCATGTCCTTTGGATGATCCAAGAGCTACTGGAAGAAAGGAAGTCATTAGGGAGACTATTCAGGCTTCTTTTTGTTTCATATTTTAGCAACATTATTTTTCATTTTTGTAAAGCAGCTGGACATTTTTAATTTTATTTCTTAGGACCAGGCATTTGTTTTATAACTTCCGTAAATAAATGCAAACAGAAGAAAGTCCCTAGGGAGTAAGCTTTCTGAGATGTGTTGACAGAGTATTGCTTCACCAGAATTTGAGTTCTGGTAAGCAAGTAAGATCATTACCAATTCCTGAGTTGCACAATGAAGCGTGGGTTCAGGTCAATTATATCCAGCTGTTTGCTCAGGGATTAACATGTTTGCAGTATCTTATGAGAATTGCTAAAATTAGGACGGAAAGGACACATGTACACACAAAGAACAAGAGCTTTTGCTTTTCTTTTTTTTTGAAAAGGAATTCTGTTGGGTGTAAAATGGATTTCCAATAGTATGGGAGATGCTGAAATGGATTTCTAAGGATGACCTCGTCCAGCCTTGGATATTTTAATCTGAATGTAGGGGATTCACTCATTTAATCTATTAACAGATATAGGTTGAATTCTCTATGTCATGAGTTTTAGAGATGTAGTATGAAGAAGACAGATAGGTCTGAACCTAATTGTATTTAAGTGAATAAACAAGACAATTATAGGTTGAAAATTGGCAGAGAGTAAATAAATACGTGATGTGAGAGATGATAACTCAGTTGGTGGTAGTCAAGGAAGGCCTCTGAGGAGGTTATATAGAAGCTGAGGCCTGAAATGAGCCATGAAACGAGACAAGGAAGAGCATTCAAGGCAGAGTGGGTAGTATGTGCACAGGTCCTGAGGTGGAAAAGAATTTAGATTATTTGAGGATGAGAAAGGAGAAGAGTACAGATAGAATGGCTTTGGCTGGACTGTTTCCAGAAGGGAGGCCTGGTGTGGCATCTTCCCATCTTATATCTAGAAGGCAGTCGGGTTTGATGTGCTCTAGATGACTGAGGCATCAATTTTGAATTAATTTCCACCCATTGGCCCATGAGACTTGGCTGATTCTCCCAAATAGAATTGGGCTGTCACTCTTCTAGATGCCCTTGACACCTTGAGACATGGCCCTTATCCCATGTTGCAGCATGTTTCAGCTGTACTGGAGAAAGAGTTATTGTTGCATGAGTATAAACAGTTTACTGCCTTCTCTTGGCCTCCTAATGAGGCAGAGGACACTTGGCTGGAGAGCAGCTTCCAGGCCTGGACTCATGCTGATCACGGTAATAGAGCTGCAGAGGCTGGAATGGCTGGAAAGGGCCTGAAGCTACTCCTGAAAGATCAGGTTTAGTTTGGGATGTTAGATTAAGGGAAGGGGGTTTGCAGAGTTAAAGAAAAGGTCAACTCCTTGCTGGCATTGGGATAGGAGGGAAAGAGACGTGCAGGAAGCAGATGCTTTGAAGAAAAGCTCCTAGGACAGCCACTTTGAATCATACAATGCAATATCTGTTAAGTGCTTCTTTGAAATATTTCAGTACATTTATAAATTCCTTTTCCATATTTAAAAATTTTCTTTGATGTCAGCTGGTGTGTGCATAAGTGCACCATAATTTTGAAACACGAGGTGGTCTGGATTTGTTGCATTACCAAGCTTGTTTTTCTTGTACCTATTCCATTTCTAACACACATTTCTGGAGGACCTGAAATGTAAAGGATATTTTGCACTTAGTGGATAGTAATACAGACTTGAATGAATGAATGAACATTGCACATACATTAGTTGGCAAAAGAAAATGTTGTTGTTTTCTTCAAAAGATGTTGTTATGGAACATGCCCAGCAATCAGGATCTAAGTAATGCCAGAAATGAAAAAAATATGAAATGATTTTTCTGGAAGAAGCAAGTGAGTTACATCAGATGCCAAACCACACTGTAGTTTAAGGCAGAGAACTGAGGGCAAACAAAATTTTTAAGCACAACACTGAATCATTTCAAAGGATCTAGAAACAAGATTTTGGACAGCTCTGACATGACAGAGGGGCCTCAAGGCCACATGGGGCCCTCCAGATCCCCGAGTGTGGCCCCTCGACCGAATCCGAACTTCACAGAATAAATCCCTTTTTAAAATCGATTTGTTCTGTAAAATTTGGATTCAGTCAAAAGGCTGCACTCAAGGATCCAGAAAGCCTGAGTCTGCAGCCCCCAAACTGAATTGGGTGTTTTTGAACAAAGCAACAAACTATTTGTGTTGCCCAGTCTAAAGCAAAGTCCTGGCCATTTGGCTAATGGAATCTTCAGCAGTGACCCCAAAATTGTCTTTACAAAGACTCAACTAGTTAATAAAAAAACTTTTCAGGGAATTTTATCATGAGCTTGTGTCAATTTATTTCACACTTGCTGCAAGCAAATAGATATTGCAGGACAATTCAAGATTTACTTTTGGTAAGTACATTTTATAGGAAAAGAGAATGGTTAGCTACAGTTAGATAATCTTTGTTCGACTAGATGTAATAAAAAGTTATGTCTGCTTAAATATCATTAGATTCCTGACAAACAGGCAGCTGAAGACATAGGAAGTAAGTTCTCAGAAGAGGTCTGAATCTAATTAAAGTGTATCATTAAAATTGCTTAAGCATTTCTATTCAGGAGTATTATCATTCCTGAATAGAAATTTTCCCAGAGGAAGCCTGTAAATAATTTTCTGTTTCCTCGAAGAAGGTTGTGATTTGTCCCAGACTGTGTTTGGGACATTTTTTCCCCATATTAATAAAGAAAATATTTTTTTAGTCTTGTCAGTACACATAGATACATAGTTTTCCTCTTCAGGAACTGAATGAGACCCACCCCAGTAGCAACTTCATCTTATTGGCTAGGTCCAGCCTGGGTTTTTTGCAGAGAATGTGCTGGATTATACGGAGGTGTTCTCTGGAGCAGCTAAAAGCAGATGTAGTTTGTGGGGTGAATGCAATTTCAGGGGACCAAGGTTTAGTGGCAGAGATGCAGTAATATCAGGCATTGGACAGCAGGACAAAGGCAGAGACCGGGGCTGAGAAGTTGAGAGCTGGCACTGTCATTAGAACAGGCTGAAATATGCATGTAAGACACAACCTGCAGGGCGGCCCAGCACTGGGCAGGGAACAAAGCAGACTGCTTGCTGTGCCCTGTCACTGAGACTCACGTGCAGCACTGGGCAGGCTGGCCTGCTCGCAGGTAAGGGCGTGAAAGCAAGACGGACACTGGGTATTAGATGAGGTGAAACTTACCGTTTGGTTGTTCCCTTCATGCACGTACTCGCATGATTTCCTGTGTCTCTTCGCGATTTCTGAACCCATTTTCTATTCTCCAGCTCACACACTTTATTATAACTTCCCTTGGATTTTTCTAGTTTATTCTGTCAGCATCTTCACCCTGGCATATTAATCAATCCTGCTGTGATCTTTGCAGTGAGATATGGGTCTTTAGTGGGAAGGCTTAGTAATACAAATTGACTTGACTATTCAATGTGTTCTTTCTTCCAGGAAGTGCAGAGACACAAATAAGTAACAGGCGTACGAGTAAGAGGGAGAGAACATGGGGCCATAAATACAGACCTTTTCCAACAGCATCTCACTGCAGTACTGCAGTGAATTTTAAGCACATGACTTCAGGGTTAATGATAAGTTGGAACAGGCTTTGTAGGAAAAAGATGTAGAAATGTAAAGGATTGAAAAATTGGGACCTGTGTCTATGGGTTAAGAAAATTGGAAATGTTTGATTTAAAACTAGAGAAGCCTGGGGGTGAGGTCATATGGAAACATAATGCGAGGGAATATAGGGTCCAGGATGGTCTTTGCAAAAACAAGACACATCTTCCCGCAGCATCAATTTATTCAAATATTGGTAAGAGGAGGAGGAAATTATTTTACTTTATTTTATTTACTTTAGAGACAGAGTCTTGCTCTATTGCCCAGGCTGGAGTGCAGTGATGTAATCATAGCTCACTGCAGCCTTGAACTGCTGGGCTCAAGCGATCCTCCTGCCTCAGCCTCCCGAGTAGCTGGGACTACAGGCATGCGCCACCATGCCCGGCTAATTTTTTCTATATATTTTTAGTTGTCTGATTAATTTCTTTCTATTTTAGTAGAGATGGGGTCTCGCTCTTGCTCAGGCTGGTTTCGAACTCCTGAGCTCAAACAATCCACCCGCCTCGGCCTCCCAGAGAGCTAGGATTACAGGCGTGAGCCACCGCGCCCGGCCAGAAATTATTTTTAATGGGAATCAGTTACAGCTATATCATGGAGTAGAGTGCAAAATTCTCACAAAGTGTTAATCTAAAACATAAAATTAAAAGAAATTTCAAGCTTTTGTCTGAGCTGCTGTGTTTTACCTTTCTGCGTCCTAGATTTATGTGCTTAATTTCTTTAGCCACCAGGAGGCATGTGAGTTTTTAATTACAATAGAGAGGATGGCGGCCAACTTTCCACCAGCATGATAGAGCTAGAATTACAGGCTACAATAGAGAGTTTTAACTTAAATACATAAAAGGACTTTTATTGAATGTTATTCAAAATAAATCAGTTTAGCAAAATGGGTGTAGAAACATTTAGGAGTCTATCCCTTAATTTAGGGGAAAAAAGTAACATAGAGAACAAACGGTAAGTTATCTTCCGAAACCTTTGGCAAATTCTCTCTGAGGTTAGTCCTGGTGGGGTGCACGCTTTTTTCCACTACTTCTTTGCTAATGTAGAATCATGGTTAACAGAACACTACTGAGGATCTCAGAGGACAGTACTGAGGCAGATTTGTCCAGAATGTTGTTATATTTAGACTCATCTGGAAACAAATCAACAATTTTCATACTATTTTCATACCAATAAATTCTCTGATTCCAATTACAAAGGACATGCTATGCATTTAAGTGAAAAGTAAATGTCATGTTCCTTTTCGGTCTCATCTTCCAGAAATAATTATGGATAATGTTTTTTTATACATTGTTCCATAATTTCCTGTGCATGTACCAGGAGATACACACACACACACACACACACACACGTGATCATATTTACATTTTTTCAACTTGCCTTTTTCATTTAAAATGTCTACCATACATTTACCATACAGTTTCTTACTTTGTTCTTCCTGATACAACAGACAGCTGCAGAGTATTCCACCATGTGGTTGTACCATTCATTACTCAGACCATCTCATACTGCAGGATATTGAAGTTGTGTGGTAGATGCAGCAAGTCGCTTATAAATATCTGTTCCTACTTCTTTCTGGTGAGAACTCGGATTTTGTTCAAGACAGCAATATTCTCGACTAACCCTAGCAGCATCCCCAGACTCCCTTGTAGGTAGGGTGGCACGTGACAGTGCCTGGCTCAGTGGAGTCACAGTATCCCGTTGTATGGGCACATCATAACGTATTTAGCTGGTAAGAGGAAGGTGGCTAAATCTGGACATGAAGGTTTTTCTTGAATTATTGCTATTATAAAATAAGCTTCAATCACAGTCCATCTGCTTGCTTCTTTCCTTAGACAAAAAAAGTGAATTTGTGTGGTGGGATTTTGAGCAAAGGCCAGTGGGCAGGGGAGGTGTTCTGGGGTGAGAGGCCACCATCACTTTGGACTGTGTGTTCTGCAGGCCCCGGCCTCCTGGATTTTGTTGGTAATACAGGTTGACTCAGTGGTTCATTGTGCATTGCTAGCATAATTTTTACACTTTATCCTATCTCCATTTTCTCTAGGGCATCTTCTGGCCCCTTCCCTGCCTGCCTGCTTCTGGCACCCGTGGCCAGAGGTCAGCCTCCTCTCAGTGTCTGTGACAGTCCTGATGTTATTGCCATTTGCATTCTGCCCGCTTCTGCTCCAATTATTCCAGCATGACTGGGGGAAAGGAGAAGAGTGAGTGAAGTCAGTCCCTCTCCTGGGGAGCAAGCTCATCCAGGCCGCAGGCAAATTTATTCCTTTGCATCTTGCTATCCAAGGTGAAAGAAATTGAGGTCACACATCACAGGCAGACAGAAAACAGAATTCTATAATATTTCTAAGCAATTTCACTTTATTGAAAGTCTATTGCAGCATAGGTACGGGCATGAGTGATAATCAAGATACTTAACAATCAGAATTTGGGGATACCACTTATTGGCAGGGATGCTGGCATTGAACAACCAGCATGGCAGTACCGGTATGTGCTACCTGAATGGCAGCTGCAGCACAGGGAAATGGGATTCACCTTCTTTTTATCCCCAGGAATTAAATTATGAAATTCTTGCCAGCCGGACTTCATTGCAGCAGGTTTTATCTCTTCCAACCAGTTTGTGAGAACCAATCTTCCTAAATTCCTCCTTTAAAAAAACCTCTTTGATTAAATCATCAATGGATAGTTATTTTTTAAAGGTCCAGAATTCTTAACTTGGATGTATTAGAACTCTCTGGGTTGCAAGTGGCAGAGCCCAATTCAGATGATATTTAACACCATGGGAAGTTTTTAGCTTACATTACTGGGAAGCCCAGGATGTGAGACTTCAGGCTTGATTCAGGCTTGGATTCAGGCTCAGTGATGTAAAGACTGTTTAATAATTATCTTCGTCCCTCTTTATATGCCAGCCTCATTCTCTTCATTGGCAGATGATGTTCTTCCAATCTGGGGGACAGTACCAGCCTCGTGGACATGCAACCCTCCCTCATGAAGGTCCTGACACTGGGAAGGACCCTGAGCAAGCCCAGTGTAGACTATCTGAGCCAGATTCTGATCAGCAGAATCTCCCAGCTGACTTATCAGCAACAATAAATCCTTATTGTGTTTGAGTTTGGGGGCTACTTGTTATGTAGCATTGGTATGGCAATAGCTAACAAATACATGTGACTATGGTTAGTCTCCCCAAACTCTGAGCTTTTTAGAAGTATGCAATGCATAGTGTTTATCTCTCTATTTCCCAATAGTACTTAGCACAATGCCTTGCATTTAGGACTTGGCCAATAAATGTTTTTTGAGAAAAATCACCCTCCAGCTACTTCCTTATTATTCTGTTTCTTATCTCAGTGTAATGTCTAAAATAATTTTTCTGTAGTAACTGACTTCATTCCCATTTTATTGAACTTTTGATGCCACCTCTCTGTTGAGACTATTCTTGACTTGCTCACCAGCGGCCTCTGTGCTGCTGACCACAGTCACAACACTTCTCTTCCCTTACCTGCTGTGGTGTCCCTGCAGCGTTAGGTGCAGTTGGCTACTCCTTTCCCCACAGAACGCTTTCTTCTTCTGGCTTTTGTGGCACCACACTTGCTTGATTTTTTTTCTACCTTACCTGCTGCTGCTTTGCAGACTTCTGTAACGCATCCTCTTTCTTCTTATTCGAAACCATGGGATATCCCAGGGCTTTTGACCTTGAACTTTTTGTTCTTTTTCTTTCTGTTCTTCTCTCCCTTGGTGACCTCATCTGGTCTATGGCATTAAATACCATTTCTTTATTGATAGCCCCTAAATACTTTTTTCTAGCACTGACTTCCCCAAATCTATCTGCCTACCCAACATCTCCACTTGGGTGTCCAAGTGGCATCTCAGCCCTAATGTGACTAAAACAACTTTTACTCTCTGCTCCTCTTCTGCAGATCCCATTCAGCAAGTGGCACCATCACCACCAGCAGTATACCACACCACTGTACCAATTAGGTGATAGACACATATCCATCCTCCCTGGTCGTAGCTAACAGGCTAAGAAGAAAATCCCATTGCAATTAAGCATAAAGCAGTTAGTGAGTAGCCCAAACCTGGCAAGTGTCATAATTAAATAGAATCTCACCATTTATCAACCAAAAGCATGTCTATGTGATTGTAGCTAGAAACAAAGAAGTTGGGGGAGTTACACGTTTTGGAAAGTGTGGATGAAGTGTGAGTTAGATAGCCTTATGTTGTAACTCTTACAGCACAGAATACCTAAGATCAGTAGGAGATACTGCTTCTCCAAAACCCTTTTTACCTTAGAAAATGGAGAATAAAACCAACAATACTTTCTTCTATATCTTCTACAATAGCCAGATAGATTCCTATACTGCCGCTGTGCTGGTCTTAAAACTGAGAATGAATAAGGCTTTCCACTTGAGTGCTCCCGCCTGATCCCTGAAAAATGCTCCACAGGCCCTGTTCAGCACAGAGTGAGAGAAATTGCTGGTTCAGTTGACCTTCAGCAGACAATAGTTCAAGAGCCGCTAATGAATTAAGCAGCGCCTCCTGTAATTAGGCAGTTGCTTTGACCCGTGCAGGCCATGTGTAGGCTTTCCAGTGGGGTGTCCTGCCTCGCTTTGCTCCCATTAGGACAGAACCCTCGGGAAGGCAGGAGGACCCTTAGAAATGTGCCTCTCCCTGCTGGAGAATTAAATTCATGTGCGTGGGTGTGTGCATGTTACTCGAAGGCATCCATTAGTCACGATATTTACTGAAGGACAAATGAATCCCTGATCATCCTCTATAATTAAATACCCGTTGAGGACAGTTTGAGAAACTGGATATGACTAATGGGTCAGTCCTGTTAACACTGCTGAGTGTTAACACTTGGTGAGCTGCTTGTGTCAAGAATTTGCCAGAAGTGGTTGAGATCATCATTTATTTTCCTCCATTACATCTGAGGTCTTCAGATAAGAAAATACTTGACTCGGGGATTGTGTATGTAACCAGTATTTTGAAAAGCCAAATGTGATTTAATAAAAATGTAACTTTATTTTTCTCTTCCTCTGCCCCATGACTTTTCTACTGACTCTTAGGTAATAAAGAGTTCTATCTGTGGTCATTTTAAGTTAGAAATACAGTCTCAATTCAGAAATTAAGTGTATTCAGTCCAGGATCTCTGAATTGACTTAATGTCAAATATTTGCTCCTCTCCCAGCTGTCATCCTCAGGCTGCGATCTTGCTGGGGGAGAAAGAGTGTGTGTGGGAGGGGGTTGGGGGGCAGGTTGGCTGCTGCCTCTTTATTTCTCCTTCTCTGGCTTTTCCTCCTGCCCCACACCAGCTTCCTGGCCAGTTTCTTACCTCTCCAGGGTAGTGGCGGGCGGCGGGAGGAGTGAGGAGTGAAGAAGGCTTTCCCATGAATTGGCGGCAGTGCAAGCTGGCTTCGCAGCCTGCAGGCCTGGCAGGACCATAAAGTGTCCTTGACCTGCACGGGCTTTTCCACAGCTGGGCTCTGCTCACCTCCTCCTCCTTGGCCAGGGGCTGATGCATCTCTAGCAGGGTTGGGGAAGTATGGCCTGTAGGCCACATCCAGCCTGCCATCTCTGTTTAGAAATAAAGTCTTACCAGAATATAGACATATCCCACTTGTTTACAGGTTGTTTATGGCTGCTTTGGTGCTATAATCAAAGAGTTGAGTAGTTGTGACCATATAGCCCTCAAAGTCCAAAATATTTGCTATCTGGCCCTTTCCAGAAAAAATTTGCTGACCCCTCTTCTAGAGGTGGGGTGGTCATTTTCAACTCCATCTGGAACAAGCAGACATACAATTTTTCTCTCCAGCTTCTTGTTGCTAGGTTCCTTCTAGCCCTCCAGGAAGTCCCATGGCTGCCCTTCCACTGGCTTTCTCCCACGGCCCACTTCTGTCCAAGGGAAGCGTTTGTGCATTCCTCGCTCCACCGTAGAAGTACAGATGACCATGGACTTGTGTCAGACTCAAAGTGGAGCCCTGAGGGTAAGGCTGGCAATAGCTCTCTGCAAAAATTTTCTTTATAAGCTCTTCACCTTTACATATCCTTAATCTGGCTGAGCACCTAATCATCAAAACTGGTTTTTGACATTTTCTTTGTAAATCCTACGCATGTGCATTGTGTCATATTCACTGTGGCATCCTATTATGGGTCCCCCAGTTCAATCTTCAATGTTAATATCCTGTAAGATATAATAATCTATGTTGCTGGGCAATAGATAATCATAGAGTTAGTTTAAAACAATTTGATAAGGGGTTGAATGTCCCCAAACATTTCCTTATTATGGGTTGGCTACTCCATCATTTAGGAATGATTTCTTTGGGTTCTAATTCCAACGTAGCAAGATTTTAAGAGCATATGTTCCATGTCACATGAATTTACGTAAAGGCAGAATTAGCAAAATATGAGCAAAAAAATAAGCAAAATTTCTAAACACTTTTCAAATTAATTTGTAGTCTTGAGAACTTTCTTTAAAAATTAAAAGAAATTATTATTTTGTATAATATATGATAAAGAAATAACTTTTTATAAAGATTTCATTTTAGATATTGTATTTTGAAGTTAATTTTAAATTATTCATAATGTGCAACTGTATAAAGATAGATTTTATTTTCCAATTTGGTATGTGACACAGGATGTCTAATTTCCTTTAATGTATTAATATATAAAAATATAATGTGATCTATATTAATATTTAAAGTGACATGTTTTAAGGATCAAATACTTTTTAAAATGTAGGTTGAAATTTAAAATTATGACATGAAAATACATTAAATTTTTTAAAAAATCTGATGTTCAGATTTTTAAAATTTGAGCTATAGAAGTGAAATTGTAGATTTTAAAATAAGTTTATCCACCAGTTAAATTATCTGATAAGGCAGAAAGTCTCGGACTGTTATTTATAAGCATGTCTCTGCAAATAACATATATCAGGTATGCAAGGTCCTTATTCCCATTAAATTAAAAGCCAAATTGGGTGTAATAGTTACTATATTTTATTTTTTAACACTTATTTTTTTTTAAAAACACTAGAACTATCTGATGCAATGTAACATTTTGATCATGCAACCTATAAATATGATGAAAGCATGCAACCTATAAATATGCATGCAACCTATAAATATGATGAAAATAATTTCATGATGAATTTGCTGAATTAATATAGTTTCTCTTTAACCAATGATCTGTTATGTGTATGAGATAAATAATATGTGACTAAGAGTAAGCACAAAGGAACCTGTGTGGTGGTCAAATCCACCGTAGTAGCTAGGGGTGTTTGGCTTTCGGTTTACAACACAGCACTATTGCCTAAGACTTGATCTCACTCATCTGATCAAAAACAAACAAACAAAAACTTATCTCATTCACATTTGGAGGCTTTCAATTGGTTTTCTAAAGGTAAAAAATTTAAATGAATTATTTTATTTATTTAAAAAAATTGTAATGTATATACAGGCCATTACTGTCTTCAACACTTTGAATTCTGGAAAAATTTCTCGAGCCTCAGGTTGGGGACTCTCCCTCTGACAAGGGGGTGCTTTTTAGCAGTGTGGGTGGGGGAGAGGCTCATCAGTGGGGCGGGTAATGGGAGTACTGATGTCACCAATGTGTGGGGCCAGGCTTCCCGGACAGGTGTGCAGTTCCCAGGGGTGTGGTTCAGAGCCAGGAGAGTCAGAAGACTTACAATAATATAACAAGCGTTACTGAAGCACCATTTTTACCTGAAAGAGGGGGAAAAAACCTATAGTAATACAAATACTTTGTGAAATAGAAAACAACATTTCTTTGAAATTTAAAGGTAAAAGTTGACATCCCAGGTGTCCTAGAGTTACCTGCTCAGTTCAGAGTACTTTAGTGGAAAACAGCACTTTAGAGACTCTGTACGGAAGAGATTTTGCAGGAACAACAACTCTGTGTCCAAATTCCATTTACTTTACTTAACAGCCAAATTACCTGAACGAACTAGACCTCAGATTCCTCATTTGTAAATGAGCATCACCTCATTCTTGTCCAGGTAAGGCTCCCCATCTCCACCCCAAGCTAGCCCATTTTCAAGTTTAAGGGGTTGGGTTTGTAAGGCTGGGGATGAGTTAGAAAGTTTTTCACTTAATTATAGGATTACCATTGTAACAGAGGGTGAACTGAGCTGAGAACCAAGAAATCAAAGTCCAGGAGGGTAGAAGGGAAGAGGGAGGGCTCCTAAAAGGAGGGGTCCAGAGGCCGGAGAACTGCGCTGAAGGCTTAGAACCAGAAATAAATAAAAATGCAAACCAACAGCATAGAGTGTAAATGGAAGGGGTTGGAGGGCACTGTCTAGGATAAGCACTGCCTGCAGCTTGTTATTCGAGGCCTCTGGGAGGCAGTGGGTAATTGGGTGGACAATGTCTGAAGCAGAGAATACAAAATGGTAGCCTATGGGCTAGATCCAGCCAACTATGTGTTTTGTTAAGTCCACAGAGTTTTGTTTTTAACTGAATATCTTGGCTATGTTTAAAAATTGAAAGTATTATCATGAAAACCGATTTCCAGCTTCTTTTAGAAATTGATCAATGGAGCTTTAATTCCACATAAAAGGAGGAGCCTAAGGGCTGGGCTCCTCTTTGGATGAATCATATATGCTTTATTTTGTCATCAACTCTGCCATTCCCTCTGTCTCCCCTCTACTGAGGAGTTACTAGTTCTAGTTGCGTTTCTACTTGTCTTAGTCTGTCAGGACTGCTATAATAAAAATACCATAGACTGGGCAATTTATAAACAAAAGAAATTTATTACTCATAGTTCTGGAGGCTGGGAAATCCAAGATCAAGGTGTCAGCAAGTTTGGTGTCTGGTGAGGGCTTTTGCCTCACAGGTGGTGCCTTCTCAAGGCATTCTCACATGGTGGGAGGGGTGAACAAGCTCCCTCAGGCCTCTTTTTGAAGGACAGTAATCCCATTCTTGAGGGTGTAGCCCTCATAACCTAAATCACTGCCCAAAGGTTCTATCTCTTAATACCACCGCATTGGGGATTAGGCTTCAACATATGAATTTTGGGGGGACCAAACATTCACACCGTATCATAGCTGCTTCAGCTTGCTTATTTCACTCACTTATTTTACCTGTCTGGTACCAAAGGCATTTAATTTCTGACTCTTAGTTGAAAGAAATAGAAAAAAGTGGACAGGGAAAATAATCTCTTAGGATTGCTATAAAGATTGCTTAACATAATATACAAAATGCTTGTGCAGAGCTTGGCAAGTGGTAAGTGTTCAATAAATGTAAGATCTTCTCTCTCCTTTCATAGTCACTGTTTGGCCTCAGGTAAATATTTCAGGGCTGTCAGGAAGCCTTAGGCTGGCATAGGGGAGAAGAGATGTTTGCCTGTGAGCATATATCACCTGGCATTTTGCAGGAGAAATAGGCAACACAGTAGTGTTGGGCTGTCAGAATTAACTGTGGGATTCACAAAGATTAAATACTTCTTGGTGGTGGATCAGGGTTCTAGTGACCTGGGAAACAGCACTCAGTGGTATGTTTATGTCAGATAAACTGGTCAAGCAAAACCTTGTTTAGTGCAGCAGTCACCTTGAAGTTGTCCGTCTTCAGAGGGAACAGAAAGACAAATGTTGAGTGGGAACTCAAACTTTTCCATCTCACAGTCTATTTTCTGGTTCTGTCATTGGATTTTGCACTTTGCTTGAACCAGAGAAATGAAAAAAGATGTCACTGAGCTCTGTGTTTGCTATCAAACGTGAAATCAGGATTGTAATTGGATCTCTCTAGGGTGTCTGCTTTAAGGAAAAAGTAATGTACCATATCAGTCCCTCTAAAGGCAGCACAGGGACAAAGGAGACCAGCTAAAATCTTAGCAGGTAGGGGATGTGTTTTCTTTTCAGTCTGAAATGTGGTGGTGAAGAAGAGTTTATAAAACTAAAATGAAAACGTGACAATAGTCTGAGAATATTTTTATACCTTTAGATTTTTCCAGATTATGAAAGAATAGACAATAATAAAGCTGTATCTGTCAGCAAGGACTTTACATATATCTCAAGTTACAAAATCTGTAAATAATGAAAATATGGTATATAGTCAACCTAAAATAAGTGACTGAGGCAAAATCTCAGTCAGTGAAGATTTATTAAGCCAAAGTTGAGGACATTCCTTGGAAAAACGCAAACCACAGACAAATCTGTGGCTGTTTTTCCAAAGGGGAACTTGGGCATTTCAGTTTTTTTTTTTAATTATTTTTTTTATTTCAGCATATTATGGAGGTACAGATGTTTAGGTTACATATGTTGCCCTTGCCCCCCCTCCCCCCCTAAGTCCAAGAATTCAAATATGTCCATCCCTCGGTGGTGCGCATTGCCCTCTTTGTGTATG
>NW_012141858.1:1518209-1518690 GCF_000956105.1 Propithecus coquereli
ATGAAAGCCTCTGATTTGTGTGTATTGATTTTATATCCTGAGACTTTACTGAATTCATTTATCAATTCCAGGAGCCTCTTGGTTGAATCCATGGGATTGGCATTTCAGTTTTTAAAGGGAGATAGGGCATACAGAAAGGAAAAAAGGCAAGGGTGGGGTGGGAAGTGAGACAAAATGGTTACATTCTTGTGCAAACGGGGAAAATCTACATTTTACATAAGATAAGGCAAGTGTTAGAAGAGAAAAAGGGAGTGAAGGAAGCATCAATCATGCAGATGTCCCCGGGTAGGTGACAGAATATCTGATCCTGTATTGTCTCTGTTCTGCACCTCTGAAGATAAACTTGGAATTCATGATTAGTGTGGAATTGAACAGACTTTAGTTTTAGGAGCCAGACATATTCTGCAGACCTAAAGTTACAATTTGCGTGTCCTTGCTTATGGGAGGCCAGCAAGGAATTTCTTCAATGAATGATCTGTGG
>NW_012141858.1:1519011-1534747 GCF_000956105.1 Propithecus coquereli
CTGTCATTTGAGACAACACGGATGAATCTGGAGGACATTATGCTAAGTTCAGTAATCCAGATGCAGAAGGATAAATGCCGTATAATCTCACCTATGTATGGAATCTAAAATAGTCTAACTTACAGAAGCAGAGAGTAGAATAGTGGTTTCCAGGGGCTGGGGAGAGGTGGAAATGGGGAGATTTTGGTTAAGGGGTATAAAGTTTCAGTTATACAGGATGTAACTTCTGCAGATCTAATGTATAGCTCTGTGGATATAGTTAAGAATACTGAATTGTACACTTGAAATTAACTAAGAGGGTAAGTCTTAAATGTCCTCACTACAAACACACACAAAAGACCGTAAGTGTGTGAGGTGATAGATAATGTTAATTAGCTTGATCGTGGTGGTTATTTTACAATGTATACATATTTCAAATCATCAATTTGTATACCTTAAATATATATAATTGTAATTGTCAAACCAAACGAAATATTAACTAATTAATTTTGCCTGCACCTAAAATAAAAAAATATATTGTAAAAAATGAAACAAAAACAACCAAAATCTGACAAGGCAACAATCTTCTCTTCATAATAAGATTCTACTTACTTGATTATTTATTCATATACTCCTAGATAATTTCTACCTAACTTTTAGAAGAAAATGCACAATTTTTTCCTGTACACCTTTTTCTTAGGCTATCAAAAAACATGATAAATCTAGTGATTAAAATTTTAACATAGTTTTGATACATAATATATAGTAATACCTTCGGAGAATATCATAGACTTGCATTTTCAGTGGTTTGCAAATTTGAGCATACACGGGGTTCACCCAGATGCAGTGTCTAATAACCAACTCTCTGGGAGAGAACAAAAAGCCCTGAATTACAGCATTTGACAACTTTCACGGTGTAAATATGTCCATCACAGCAAATTTTAGTCTACCAATGTGAAGTCACCTGGCTCACAAATTCCTAAAATTCCTGGAATTTTAATAATTTGTTCTTGGGAGTTGATACCTACTGGCTCTGGCGCACCACTGTGGAGGGCTTGTTGAAACAGCTATTATTTCCCAACTTTACGTCCAAAGAGTCTGATTCAGTAAGTCTGGTGTGGGGCTGAAGAATTTGCCCTTTTTAAGGAACTCCCAGCATCTACCAAGTGGATGATGCAGGTGGGCACGCGGATCACTCTTAGAGCATTTTCCAAGTTTGTTTGGTGGAACCCTAGTTCAGTAAGTGGTAATAAATGTTTCCGAGAGAAAAAGACTTCCGTGGTTAAATGTCGAGAAATGCTAGGGCAAGCAAAGTTAAATAGGTTTTCTTTAGTGTATGACTTTTAGGCTTTAATATGCTCTTCTGAAAAATGCAACATTAATAACAAGATATTGAATTCAACATTTCAGAAATTTATTTGATCCTGGAACGTTTGTTCCGGATGTGTTGTTTGGGGGAATAATATTGGTATTTACACTTTATGTTTATGGAATTAGAGTTAGATCTCTGAGTCATGGGATTTTGTAAACAAATTCATTTTCACAATACTAAGTGCGAGGTGAACCACTGTTACAGATTCTTTCAGAGGAAAGATTAAACTCAATGAGTGGCAAACAGAAAGTCCTTTATCTAAGTACTGTGACCTTTGCAACCTCTTTCACTACCGAATCCACGAATCCACGCTTGGGAACAGGAACCAAGCTCCTTAGTATCTTGAAGCCTGTGGCCTGGAGAAATGTGAATCATTCAGTCCCATAATTTCAGAGCTAGAAGAGATCTAAGAGGTCATCTGGTCAAATCCTCGTTTTCGACATATGAGAAAATCAAGCCAGATTAGCTGCATTTCTCAGAGCGGGGACTATGACTTTCTAACACCATCCGTTGATCTTTTTGCTATATTAAAATTTCTTCTCTTTGCTGGAAAAAATTCAAGACTCCAGCTGCCTGCGATGCCTGTTTGAGCAACAGTTAGGGGGCCTGAAGTCCAAATGTCCTACTCAGAGCTGTTTCGGAATAATCCTCTTAAATTAAACTGGATATCTGCTGCCTTTGAAATTCTGATTAGTTGAGGGTGTTTGATTCTGATAACCCACCAGGGAGGAAATTATGCTCTGAGGTCCAGCAGCTGCCAGAAGCAAGCTGTCAGCTTAATACCAGCTCTCTTTCTCTCTATTTTATCAGCAAAACAGCTGGGAACAAAGGCTTGGAGGGCAGAGCTGGGTGAGGAAATACAACATTGCAGAAAGCTGGCATGTGCTGAGCTCTGTGCCTGTGAGGGCAATAATGTTTTATGATGTTGCTTAATTAGAGTCAAATATAAACATCAAGCAAAACAAAACACCAGTGATGTGTGACAATAGAAGATTAGAGATACACGTTACCAAAGACACAGTGTTCCTTTGTACCCTTAGAACGACATTGTCCACTTTTCATTTTACACCCATTATGCCATTGAAACATGATCTGAAAGGGTCTGGTTGAGTTCATGAAAAGGAACGATTATTCTCTTACCTCCCTCTCTGTGCACACCCCATCCTCATATACAAGCCACAGGTGAGTGGCTAAGTACTAAGAATGGTGTTGAGGTGACACAATATTAAAATTGACACCAGGCTCACTGCATATGCTCTTTAACTTATTAATTAGACACATGTATTGAGTACCAGCTGTGTCCCAGGCACCGTGCTAGAGTAGGAGGATATGATCGTGACTAGTGACAAGCCTGGCCTGGCCATCAGGAAGCTAGCAGTCTTATGTGGGAGACAGACAGTAAGAAAAAAAAATCACAAAAATATATATAAAATTACCAATTGTGGTAAATGCTTTGAAAAGAAGGTACGTGGTGCTGCGAGTGTGTATAAGGTGACAATGTGACCTAGACCAGGGCTTCTCAAATTTGAAAGACCACTTCCCTCCCCCAGTCCCCCTGCCGAGGACCAGAACTAGCATACGGATCATGCTATGTGTGACTAACCACGTGAGCCTGACAACACCTGAGCTACTGTTTACCCTGTTCAACAGAGGAGTCTACTGATCATGTGCTTGGGTGTCATGGTAATATTAAAATATTGTAAATGTTTCTAAATGCCTATTTTTCAATCTTAGCACATTGAGAGAAGTTTGTGGCTTGGCACTGAGCTCTGGATGAAACTTTGAGTAGCTCTGACCTAGACTGTCAAATCAAGAAAGGCTTCCTGGAGGAACTAATTTTTGCATAGTGATCCGGAGGATGAATAGGAAATCGAGATGGGAAGGAGAATTCCAGGTAGAAGGAATGAATGGATACAGGAGAAGACCAGTGTGGCTGGAATGTGCAAATGAGTGGGAGATGAATCAAGACGAGTTAGATGGGAAATGCAGTGCCAGGCCTATGTTATCTTCATATTTTCTTCATGGCAAGGGACAGTGTTTGGGACGCTCTGAACAGTGTGATTTGATCAGATGCAAGGTGTTAAGATTACCTTGCTGCAATGTGGACAATGCATTGGGGGTGTCTCAATTTGTTTTGGCTGCTACAACAAAATACTGGGTGGCTTATAAACAAAAACATGTTTCTCACAGTTCTGGAGGCTGTGAAGTCCAAGATCAAGGTACGGGCAGATTCCATGTCTGGTGAAAACCCATTTCATGGTTCATACGATGGCCATCTTCTCGCTGAGTCCTCAAGGGATCTCTTTGGGGACCTCTTTTATAAAGACACTACTCCCAATCATGAGGGTGCCACCCTCATGATCTAATCACCTCCAAAGGCCCCACCTCCTAATGCTGTCACCTTGGGGGTTAGGATTTCAACATAAGAATTTTGTGGGGATACAAACATTCAGACCACAGTAGGAGAATGGAAGTGAAAGTAGGGAAACTGGTTGATAGAGTATTGCAGTAGCCCAGAGTGGGGGCTGTGGACGTGCACGAAGGGGAGATTGAGAGAGTAGAGTTTCTGGTGGGTGGATATGGGATTGAAGAAATGGAAAAGATTAAAGATGACTCTTCTGGTAGCTTATTAATCGTACCCAATATTCCATTCTAATGCAGACAAAGAATATTGTTTCTTCTCTATTTAGCACCAAAGAAGTCTCTTTATCCCTAAGGAATTTTCCTGGTAGGAAATAGAAGTTCACTTCCCAAGACCTTCAGAGGCTCTGCCAATATGCACTTCACACCTGCCATTCTTTCTCCATTTAACTTTCCGTTTATGGAACAAAACGAGTTCTCCTTTTGAGTATAAATTCTCCTCTATAGTGATTCCTCAGTTTTTTCCCTTAAAACTATTCTAGAAAATATTAATAAGTACTAGATGAGAAAGGAGTCTCATTGGAGAATGTATTAGGGAAACACTGGGCTAGATAAGAGTCAGACTTGTTCCTTCCTCAGTGCAGGACTTCTCAGAGCATTTGATATGTTAATGTGCATCTTCAGTTCCCAAGAGGGGAGATTAAAAATATGGCATTTTCTAAAGTTATTTAGTCCTGGGGTCCTTTTTGCCAGGAGCATATAGTAGGCTAGTGTTCTATGACACATTCTCTGGGAAAGGATGCTGCATCCTGATTACGGCAGCCCTGTCCTCAGCACTGACAGTTTGGTTCTTATTTACATATTTTGAGGCAAGAAGGGGTAGATTTTTGGGTTTTTTTGGTTGTTGTTGTTTTGCTTTTTGGCCATAGCACAATATAGTTCTGTTTCAAAATGTGCTTTTACTGAAAGGCCGAGTGAGTTTTTGGAATCAGCAGTGGCACCCCCTGTTCTCACTGAACGTGAAGTTCTAGCTCAGTGGTGGGAACCGCCGCGCCAGCTCCGAGTGTCTGTCTGGGGGCAGCATCCTGTGTGTCCGTCTGTGGGCAACAGGTTTCACCCACACATAGATCGGGAAGGAAGAACATGGAGTACTGCCCTGATGGGCTTAGATGACACTAGTCTAAGAGCAGTAAATTTTCCATGTTAGCTGACTGGGGAGCAGCGGTGGTTATGAGTGACAGTGTGTCTGTTGAGGCTGACCTCTCCATTCTGCCTTCTTCCCGGCCTGGAGAGCAACCACGGAGAGCAGCAAAGAGAAGCGTTTGCCTTTATTTGGTGATGGGTGTCATTCCTCAGCAGGTGTTAGGATCAGGCTCACAGGAATCACCGGGGGATCATGGTACATGTACATTTCTGGGCCTCACTTCTAGAGATTCTTACTTAGCAGATCTGGAAGGTGACATAGTCATCTGAATTTATTTTTATCTTTACTCCTTTACTCGCATACACTTCAGTGTTTGTTTTCTAAAAATAAGACTTTTCTCTTACCTAATCACAGTATAGTGACCAAAGTCAGTACATTAACCTTGTTACAATCATGTTATCTAATCTACAGATCTTGTTCAAATCTCTCTAATTGTCCTAATCTTTTCCTTTATAGCACATCCTCCCTGAAAAAAGTTCTGGCTCAGGCCAAAGGGGCAGATGTTTATCAAACAAGCCTGGGCCTAAGACAGTAGGAAATAATGGGCTATGGTGGGAATTGTGGCTACCTGGGGTGAGTGCCCTCCCTGCCTGAAGACATTTAAACTGAAATGTCGTAAACCCCCAGTACCAGCCTGTGCTGTAGTCACACACACGTGGCCACCCTCAGCTTCTCTCTGCCTCGCCCATAGCTGCTACTATGTCCTTGCAGGTTGAGACCTCCCAAGCTGTGCGATTTTCCTGTCCACAGCTCCCTCATTTCCCTGGCAGAATACTCTGCCATGCCAGGCAACACAGCCACAGTTAGTTATTGTGCTCGTGAGACAATACATCATCCATTCAGGCAAATGGGTAAATGCTGTTTAGAAATGCCACGTGGGCTTGTGAGCTTTTAAGCTTGTTAAACATGGGACAAAATATCACCTTTAAACTACCTGCTACAATGCTGCTGAATTGGTTTGTGTCAAGAAAGACTCGCAGAAATGAAGGAGGGGGCGCCTGTAGCTGGTGAGAATCAAGTGACATTCTGGAACTCAATGTGCCCTAGGAAAGCAGCAGCCTGTGGCAACCCAGTACAGTTTTGGTTAGATGCAACTGAAAGGAACTGCCTTCGGTCAGAAAAGCATTCTCTCTCCTTGTGTTTTGAGGAAATTGGTTGCTCAGAGGTTAGAAGCTGATTCCTGCAAAACTGGAATCTGGGCCATCGAAGCCACTGTCAGCATAAATGAAGGCTCTTGTCAATCTTAATACACACACAGTGCCCAGTACCTGCATCTCAGGGCTTCTAGACTGCGGGCCCACGGGTTCTTACCTGACACTCTGTGGCCAGATGTGACTCACACGTTCCTGGATTTTAGAAAAGCAATACAGACCGTACGCCACGTATTATGCAACAGCCCGGGAGAGTTTGGGGCTATACCTCATAATCAAATACATTAATATTTCTTCAGCAAAACTATGAATAGTCATAATCAAATAGGACAAACAAAGAATAAACACATTCTCTCATGAGTTCTGTTTAGGGTTTACAGCCACGAGATTTAGTTCATGTCAGGTTTTACTTCCAAAGGAGTTCTGAAAAATCTTGGACATTTTTAAGGCTTTCTGTATTTTTGGAATTGCAGAGAAGGCATTATGGACCTGTTCAAGTATCTTTTACTGTGGATTTTAGTCTGTAGTGCTCCATAACACAGTTTTTCAAAAAAGAGTTACAGTTATGAAAATTGAGAAAGCCAAGGGAAAGTTGGGTATCAAAGTTGCACAGTGAGGAGAGTGTAATAAAATACATAACACTGACTTATTCTATTACAACAGACGACATCTTGGCTGTGAGCTTTGTGAGGAATCGTGCTAGGAGGTTTCCATCAATTACGTGATTTATTGCACTCAAGGAGCCTATGAGGATGGTACTGTTATTATCCCTTTTTATAGTTGAGGAAACTGAGGCTCAGAGAAGGTAAGTGACTTGCCCAAGGTCACCCGGATAATAAATAACAGGGCTGGGAGTGGAACCCAGGTCTGTCTGACTCCAGTGAGCCTCAAGTCCTTAGTCACGAGGCCACAGTGTCCATGCAAAGTTGGCGGGCAGTGCTTTTGGTTGCTTGTGCTTGTATGTGTAGTTAATCTAAGGAAATCAACTAACGTCTTGAAATGTAATCGCCTATCCTAAAACATAATCATATTATCTCTGTGTTCTTACTTCAGTTTTCAACATTTTGGTCAGTTCATTGATCCAAAGTCTGCTCCCCCGTGACATATTATCACCACCTTAAAATAATGTGTGTTGAGCTTGTTAAAGTGATTCATTATGTTCTTCATACTTTTGTTTCTGGGAGTCGTTATAGATTAAAAAGAATTTCTTAAAGAAATTTTTGATATCCTAAGGGCTCCGAAGGACGTGTGTAGATATTGGACCAAATATAAAAACCACTGAGTTCAGTTGAAAGTGAGAGGACGTTTATTGAGTTTCTGTTTTGTGCCTTACACTCTGCTTGAGCTGGGATTGCAAAAATGAATGAAGTCCTTGCCCTACAGGCACTCGCAGGTGAAGGGCAAGACAGACCAGCAGACAGGTAATCGAACGGCAGTGTGAAGAGAGCCACAGTATGGGTGTGAAGCATCCTGGGCTGGGCGGGCAGGAGCCACAGAGAAGAGACTGTCACCACACACACACTTGCACGTTGGCGTCCTCAGTGGGCTGATGACAGTCTTGAGTGTTGTACTGAAATGCGGTGACCGCACACTTTCTCAATGTGTGTGTGCATGTGACAAACCTAGGCTTGACTGTGAAGTAAGAAAAAGGATTAGCGTCTTCTTTATTTAGGGTTCAGTTTACATTTCCAAAATGCCATCTTGATCAATTCCCAACCTCATGTCTGTGACATTAACTTCTCCCTCTCATTCATTCCATTCTGGCCACACTGGACTCCTTGGTGTTCTTCCAACTCTCCAGACACGCTTTCACCCCAGGGCTCTGGCATCGCTGTTCCCTCTGCCTGGAGCAGTCTTCTCCCAGGTAACCATGTGGCTGACTCCCTCACCTCCTGCCACTGCTGACCCAACTGTCACCTTCGCAGTGCAGCTTCCCAGTGGTCACTCCCATCCACGCCCTGCAATTCGGGGGCTCCTTCCTTGCATGGCTTTTCTCCCCTGCACCGGCCACCGTGGGAGGGTTCTACACTTCAGTTATGTGATTGTTTACTTCCTGTGGGCTCCCTGAGGGCAGGCATCTCTAATTCACTACTGCATGCCTGGGTCAGGAACAACATTTGTCACGGAGCAAGCACTTGCTGAATGAATGAATACATTTCCGGTCATTGTTATTTAACTCTTGGTGCTAGCCAAGAGTTTCTTAGAGTTATTATCCTGTGTCAATAAGAAGAAAGGCCCCAAGAATGCATATCTTATACAATTCTTTAGCCTTTTTTCTAGGAAATCTCTTCAGTCAACACTGTCCTGGACGGCATGCATGGGTAGTGCTGAGCACCCAACAATGTACAAGGTTTACTTACACTGAGAAACTATTTGCTTTAACAGCGAAACACGATACAGGACTCTACATAAACTGGAAACCAAAATACGGAAGCCATGCATTTGCAGGAGGGATTCCCAAGGGCTAGCTTGCAGCTTACAGAAATATCTCGCAGACAGAATTGCTTTGGTGAATACACTTCAACCCAGGATGCTACCCTCAGCCTTGCAGGGTGGGGACTTCGGTCTTGACAGTGCCTTGGAGTTACGAGTCTGGGGGAGGCTGACTCACACCACAAAATTCAGAAGAGATTAAAGAACGTGCCAGAACATGGGCTGTAAAGTACAGAATCAGAAATGGACCTGTCGCAGGGCCTGGGACTCTGTCCCGTGTACCTTGAGCAGCATCTTCTCTGTTGGCAGATGGACATTGGGAACCCGAATGACATTCAGAAGCCTTGCTGGTGAGGTTGGAATCTGGTGATGTGACCTCTCAGCACTGCAGGTTCCCTTAGTGTGATCCCCTGGCTGCGGGTTTATCTGCCACAGCCCGGGGTGGGGAAGCCCTTTCTCTGCGGGCTGAGCACCGCCCATGCGTGCCTCTGTCACCCTGCCTTCTCCTACTCTCCTCAGTGACAGTTGCCAGCAGAACTGGTGTTTCTCTGTTGGTGGATCAGTTCCTCCCAACAACACGGAGCCCAGTCTTGCTCCAGCCTGAGAGCTGCTCTATTTCATTAAGATAACTATTCATCCCTAACACCTCGGTTGATTTGGTGATATAACTCTGAGCAAGCAACCTTATTTTTAATTTCTTAGCATCTCTCCTGTAACTAAAATAAAATCTTAAGGTTCCCGCCCACCGGCTGACTGAATGGACCCCCTCTTGGCCAAGGGAATATCCTAAAACTAAATTGCCTGCCAGAAGGAGGGAGGTCAGACATGCCTCATCATGTCCCCCTCCTTTTTTGGAGACATCCTTTGTGACCCATCAGCAGGCCTAGGGGTGTGCAAGACAAACGTGCATGTCCTCAATTTACACAACAAACATATGTCCTGTGGCTTGTCTCTGATTAACAGACCTCCTTATCTTAAAACATTCCAGGCCTTTAGACAAAGTTTCATGTCTTTAACTAATTACAAGTCAAAGAATCTTTAAACCTACCTATAACCTGTAAGCCTCACCCCACTTCGAGAAGGCCCACCTTTTCAGGCCAAACCAAGGTATGCTTCTTACGTATTGATTTTTGACTTTACCTGTAAACCCTGTCTCCCTGAAATGTATAAAACCAAACTGTAACCCAGCCACACCGAGTCCACTTGCTCAAGGCTTCTTGGGTGTATCTCCGGGTCATGGTCCTCAAATTTGGCTCAGGATAAATCTCTTTAAAATTATTTTACAGAGTTTGGCTTCTTTTCCGTTGACACCCCCGTGGCTTCCAAGTACCATGTAGGGTTCATAATTAGTTGAAATAACTTCATTGTCACCTTCCCCTCCTCCCCCCATATCATCTTAATCCCAGGCATTTGCTCTAGAAAACAAAAGACATCTTCTGTTAGCACTGTGTGTGTGGCAGGGGAAGGTGCTTCTGGAATGTATGCACTCTCAGGAAAATCGTTTGGGTATTTAAAACTGTGTCCTTTCCGTGTGATGATTCCCAGACACTGAATCAATGCCAGGGCGCTGATTATCTCAGAACTTTATCCAGGAGACATCTAGTGGGGCTGAGGCAGAAAATTCTCTCTGAATGCTGCTGAAGCAGGGCTGAAGATTCAGTGCCAAGAGGGACCTCTAGTGTTCCGCGACATACCAGACTCGGTAATGCTGACATTCTTAAGGTGCCTTTTCCTATTTCCATTTGTCAAGCAAGAATGTACTTGTAGTCAAAGTTTGCCATTCATCTGTGAAATAAAGAGGCATAGCCTGTTTATGATTTCTGTCTAGGTATCTTTAAGTCGATGAATTTAAATGCAGGAAATGTTTCCTAAGGAGCACCAGGGTACACTGTTTCCATAGGCCTATATGATACCAGATCTCATTTACTGGGGACTTACTACTGGCTGGCACCAGCACCAGGCTCAGCACTGTACACGTGTTGCTTCTTTTAATCAGTATTGACGATGCTATTACTTTTTTCCTTATTTTTCAGATGAAGAATCTGAGACTCAAGTTAAGTAACCAAGGGTAGGCAACTGTTCAGTGTCAGGGCCTGACTTGGTCTCACATCTCCCTGATTCCGAAGCCTGTTTTCTCAACCCTTACACTTTCCAGCGTAGCTCTGAAGGGGGACAAGGGCTGAAAGGTCACTTCCTTCCCTCTTGTCTTCCCTTCTTCTCTCTCTTTCTCCCTCCCTCCCTTTTCCTCTCTTTTCTTCCTTTATTTTTATTTTCTTCCAGCCTTTTCTTTATTCTCCTAGACTAGCAAACGTATCCATTTCCCATCAGAAGCTTGGTGACATTTGCAAGGAAGTGGATTTGTTTTTGTCAGGGTTATATTTATAATGACATTTTGACAACCAATGGGAATTGACATGTTTTGTCTTAACATTGCTAAATAATCTCCCCCATGAAATCAAAGCAGATATTTCACATGTCACCGCTGGGTAATGGCTTTTCTTGGGTGGTGTCCAATCCAGAGAATTGACGCTACTTCATTCTCTTTATGAAAACTGTTATTTGGCTCATTCCTGCCCTTAAATTATACTGTGTTAGAATTTCCACCTCAGCTGAAGAGGAAAATATGTTTTAAAGGACTGGTGCTTTTTGCTGAAACAAAGGCATTGAGGTTAAGTGAGTTATTCATTAGAATTTGGACATTCAGAAGCCTTTTAACTTAATACAGTGTCAAGAACCTCATGGCTTCTCCAGCCATGAATGGTTTTGTCTTTTGGGCTTTGTTTTATGTCATTTTTGAAGTGGAGGAAATTTTGGGGCCTTTCGGCAAAAAAGATATGATTAGGCCATATATGGGGACTTTGTGGATTGGGTGGTGGAAGAGATCTTGCTCTTAGTGCATAAACAACTCTTCTGTCTGCCTAGCATCCTTCTGTTGGCAAATCCCCTCCCATGTGTGGTGGGGCTGCCACACATGTGGCCACCTCCCCAACAGCTGGACATTTGAGCCAGACTGGACAATGAAACTCCATCCTCTGCCTTTTGGTGGACTGTTGTCCTGGTTCTTTGGCTCCCTGCTTGGAAGAATCGTAAGTGGAACCGGTATGAAGAGTGACCACAGACAAGACGCAATTCCACACAAACAGTTCTTATTACAGAAAACAAAGGGAGCTACATACAAAGTGGAAGTGAAGAAGGAAGCTATAGCTATACAAAGTGAAAATACGTTCCAGAGAGAGAAACGGGTCAGTCTCCATGAGTGGGGAAGGACGTTGAGGACTCTCAAGTGGTTTCCTTTTATTAGCCTGGTCCAGGGGAGGAATTATGGGAGGTTGAAATATTACCAAATGATTGACAGGTGTTCTTATATAACAAGATTGCATCCACTTATGCTCCACAGGTGTGTAAACCTCAAAACCGCAGATTCCTGATTTTTTCTTTACTGAGTTTTCCTGCAGTCCCTCCCCTGCCCTGCCCCTCCCTCCCGTCTCCACCCCTAGGAACCACCCTCCTGGCCTACGCTTGTCACCTGCAAGATTTGGTCCCTGCCTAATACCAGCATAGTGTTGTGTCTCGTTGTAGGTGTCTAACCCAAGCAGAGGCATTCAGAGTCCTTTCAGGGATGTTGATGTGGGGCTGGCAGTGAGATGTTCCTCCCTTCTGAAGATTGTAAGATCAAAGAACCATTTAAATCTGAAGCTGCAGAAATAATTTGTGCTGCCCAGTGGAGGAAACTTGTTTGAAGAGGAGGAAAACAGAGCCTGAAGAGAAAGGTGGAGTGATTGCATCTTAATGAAATCATCCAATGTCCTGGATCCAGCCATACCTGAACTGGAAACCTACTTTTTAACTTTTCATTTACGAGAACCAATAAACTCCTGTTTGACTCAAACTAGTTTGAGTTGGGTTTTTGTCACCTGAATCTGAAAGTGTCTTGACTAATACAACAACATAGGTCGAAATTTTTGGTCGAACAAATAGGAAGTGAAGAAATAGAATTCATTCACCCTCCATATAGGTCCTCTTCCAGGGAAGATCTCATGTGGGCCAGTCAATGGTCTCCTGGTACCAACTATGAATGAATCGGTACTTCTTTTCGTTCCTGCTTTTCTGCCAATATGAAGTTGACACAAAGTAACTGAAAGTTGCTTAGTCAGTCTCCTGAATCTTCCCCAGCCATCTGGTGTAGGCCACATCTACATAACTGAGGATAGAGTTCTTGTGACCACAGCTTTTGATAAAAATAAGCATTAGTGATATTTAATTCTTTGAAATTGAGTTGCACTGCACTAGTTCCCAAATTGTTCATCACCAAAACCAACTTTTATTTCTTTTCTATGTGAAATACTTTATTTACAAAAACCACACTTTCTAAATAATTATGGACTTATTTTTACCACAGGAGATAAATAAATACATATAAAGCAATTGATAAGAACTGCTTAACATTTGCTAAAACCAGCATTTCTACACAGAACTGATATAATGTCTGCTATAAGCAGTAATCTTAAATGTAATGTTATCTTAAGTAATCTTAAGTGTTTGTTAGGATTTTTGCAATATTATATATATCGTAAATATTGTACATGAACAATGTATGTGTGTGTGTGTGTGTGTGTGTGTGTGTCTGTCTGTCTTCGGAGGATCTGCCTTTGGAGACCCTAAATTGGGCACATCTGACCTATTAAACTTTGGCATTGTATCAAGTGCTAGGAATATACAAAGACCTGGATCCTATCCTAACGAAATTTATAGTTCAGTTTGTCAGGGAAGAAAAAACCCTTTTTCCTCTACTCTTTTAGGTTCATTGACTAGGGCCCTACAAATTAGACTGACAAAAGACAGAGTCATAGGAGAAAAGGCCTACAAATTTAATTTTTACACAATATGGGAGTTTTCCTAGAAAAGAAATGAAGACCCAAAGAAACAAATAGGTCCAAGAGCTTGTATACTATTTTTAACAAAGAACAATAAATTGTGGAGACATTACAAGGCAAAAGAGTTTTGGGCTTCCAAGGGCAGCAATAGAAAAACTAGTAGAAGACAAAGACTGTCTTGGCAAGGGTTGCTTGTTTAGGTCCATCTTGGTGTCGACTTTCAGTCTTCTTCATGGCCTTAAAACTCGGCTGGGAGAGGAAATTTATAGTAGTCCTCATTTCTCAGGAGTTTCTGCTTTTAGTCAGATAAGGGAAGCTTTGGGAAGGCTTGTTTCTGCATCTGTAGAATCTCAAATGTCTTCAGCTCAAAGTAATCTTTATGCCAAAGTGGCATATTTGCGGGTGGCATATTCTGATCATTTCATTCATGCCTTCACCAAAAGTTTATTGGCTGCTTATCAAGCAAAATTCATTAAGATACAAAGTTGACTGAAACATGGCTTCTGCTTTCAATGAACTTACAGCTTGATGGATGAGAAATAAAAGTAATACAACTCCCAGGCCATTATGACTAAATGCTGTAACAGATTAGTGTGTGTCTCACACTTTAGAATAATTAGGGTTCCATGGGAACGCTGCCACAGCCCCTGGCCAGCCTGCAATGCTGCTCCCATGACAGTGGAGGACAAGCTTCCCCAGCATATCCACTGAGTGGTCACCATTACCCGGCTGCAACATCATGGCCACATGTGATGGAAGGTAGCAAGATGGCGCTGGTGTGCCGCAGGAACAAGGGTGTTACATGCAGGAGGTGTGTTACAGGCTGTTTTGTGAACAACATAAATTAACTATGCTGGATTTTCAGGGTGATGTGGTTGGCGTTAGAAGAGGCTGGTAGGGCCCCACCCATATCTCACCATCACCTGTGGGAACAAGTAAAACAACATAAGGAGAGGCCATCAGGCTGAGATGGTGCCATTGCCCTGAGTTCCTACATAAACAAAGTGAAACTTAATCTCGGCCAATCACAAGCCAACTGAGCATTAGTTGTATGACCAGGGGCTTTCTGCTGAGATAATCCAAGTAAGGCAACTATCCAATTTTCACCAATCAAATATTTTCTTTGCCTCCCTTTTTCATTCACTCTATAAAAGCTTTTCCCTCACACTTCTTTGGGTGATCCCTGAACCACTTCTGGTTTGGAGCTGCCTGCCTGATTCAGGAATTGCTGTCTGCTTAAGTAAACTCTTTAAATTTTAATGTGTCTAAGTTTATCTTTTAACCTCATCCTGGACAGGCAAACACCAATACCACTGACCTGAGTAGGCCTCTCATGAGATACTGGGGACACCAAGAAGTCACGCCCACGGAACCTCTCCCGATTTCCAGATTGGCCCTGCTGAGACTGCAGCCCCTGTGGTTATCACGTTCGATTCTGATTTCTGAGATGTGTGTGTGAGAGGTTTGTTTCACTAAGGCTCTTATCTGGTCATCTGCAGGATTATGTTAAGCACAGGAGGGACCCCACTTCCTACTGGCGAGGGTTAAGTAAGGCTTCCTGGAGGACTGGCTCAGAACTTGGCCCAGGTGCATATTGAAAAGCAATTCTTGACAACTGTCTACAAGAGACTGTGGCTGAACAGCTGGACGCACAGTTACCATCAGAACTTTGGGTGACAATTCCTCCGTCACATTTGCAGAAATCCTAAAGAAACAATATTCTCAGCAATCTCAGCCCTGCAGCCAGGTGCCTTGAGTAGTGTTTCCTGAATCTTTACAACCCACTGATGTCAAAGGGCATCACTTCCAGAGTATCAAGGTGGATATGAAGAGCAACTCAGCTGTCCGCTTAAAAATCATGTCATTGTCAAAATCATGCAGACTTCCAGGACTTGTAGAGTCATTCCTCTTTCCATTGCCACTACAAAAGCTCATAGGAAAGTTTTCTCTGTATATAAAAGAGGAAATCACGCTCTGGCAGCTGCATTCCTGAGTAATCACTTTTGAGACAGGACTAATTTTTCTAGCTTTAAAGGCTATATTTGAATCTCACCAGCTGTTTTCCTAATGATTATTAGAATATGTTGATAATGGCACGGCTTCAGGAAAGGTAGTGACGCTACCTAACCTTTAATAAGGGGAGATTTTTGCATCAGAGGAGATGACACTTATTTAATGTAATCCAGATGTCTTCTCTCTGGGTGTTCCCCAATTCTTCCAGCCTTATTGATCACCCCAACCATTAGTATTCAAAAAAAATGGCTTGAGGCCAGGCGCTGTGGCTCACGCCTGTAATCCAACACTTTAAGGCCTGTAATCCATTGCTTACACCAGCACTTTGGGAGGCTGAGGTTGGAGGATC
>NW_012141858.1:1534797-1535653 GCF_000956105.1 Propithecus coquereli
TAAGTGGAACCGGTATGAAGAGTGACCACAGACAAGACGCAATTCCACACAAACAGTTCTTATTACAGAAAACAAAGGGAGCTACATACAAAGTGGAAGTGAAGAAGGAAGCTATAGCTATACAAAGTGAAAATACGTTCCAGAGAGAGAAACGGGTCAGTCTCCATGAGTGGGGAAGGACGTTGAGGACTCTCAAGTGGTTTCCTTTTATTAGCCTGGTCCAGGGGAGGAATTATGGGAGGTGTGAAATATTACCAAATGATTGACAGGTATTCTTATATAACAAGATTGCATACGCTTATGCTCCACAGGTGTGTAAACCTCAAAACCGCAGATTCCTGATTTTTTCTTTACTGAGTTTTCCTGCAGTCCCTCCCCTGCCCTGCCCCTCCCTCCCATCTCTGCCCCTAGGAACCACCCTCCTGGCCTACGCTTGTCACCTGCAAGATTTGGTCCCTGCCTAACACCAGCATAGTGTTGTGTCTCGTTGTAGGTGTCTAACCCAAGAAGAGGCATTCAGAGTCCTTTCAGGGGTGTTGATGTGGGGCTGGCAGTGAGATGTTCCCCTCTTCTGAAGATTGTAAGATCAAAGAACCATTTAAATCTGAAGCTGCAGAAATAATTTGTGCTGGCCAGTGGAGGAAACTTGTTTGAAGAGGGGGGAAACAGAGCCTGAAGAGAAAGGTGGAGTGATTGCATCTTAATGAAATCATTCAATGTCCTAGATCCAGCCATACCTGAACTGGAAACCTACTTTTTAGCTTTTCATTTACGAGAACCAATAAACTCCTGTTTGACTCAAACTAGTTTGAGTTGGGTTTTTGTCACCTGAATCTGAAAGTGTCTTGACTAATAC
>NW_012141858.1:1538968-1599341 GCF_000956105.1 Propithecus coquereli
AAAAAAAAAAAAAAAAAGGCTTGCAATCCTATTGCGCATGTAAAAGAAACTCAGAATACTTTGCTATTTTCTATGGAAATTCTCAGGGGTACCAGAGTGCTAGGATTACAGGCGTGAGCCACCGCGCCCGGCCTTTGCCTTCTCTCTTTACCTTCCTGTTTCCTCCACCAACTTATCCCGTCCCCACCTTCCCAATGTGCCCTTGGAAACTTTTTTTTTTCCCTTGAGTTATTATGCAGAGAAAAATACTTACCTCTGGCTCACTGGTCTTCCTTCTGAACAATATCTCAGAACCTATTTTATTTTGTTTTACCTTTTCTACAACCAAGTGGCTCTTCGAGGCATTTTGCCAAGAAAGAGACACTTCCCTCTTAAGAGAAAATTCATCAACAGCTCTAAAAATAAAATTTTGCCACTTCCTTGCTACGTTAAAGTCTATGTCACATCCAGATTTTAGTAACTAATCAGCATTACTTTCATAGTATTGCCAAAATAAGGCTATATTTTGAAAATCACTGAGTAAGGAGACATAAGACTCAGTATGGCCAGATTTTAAATTCACGTTCTTTCCATTGTTTTTTGGTAAATTCTGCATATTGCCTCCTGAGGAAAAGATCCTTTCCCACAAACAGCCTTATCATATTCCTCTGTGGAATTGTTTTGGGGGTAGAGTAGGCCTTTATTTCCAGGAAATGTAAGTTAGCTGGAGATGGATATTAAAATTAAGATAATAAGCCTGAGGTTGCATGTAACATGTGCAAACAAGTTGGGCATTTGGGAAGAGGTGAAGGGACAGCTGACTAGCTTGTCATCTTTGCCACAGCCAGAAATTCACACGTGGACACAAAACCCAGGAACACTGAGACAAAGTTGTTTCTGGCTTTGCTTCATAAACGTTCATTTTTGGCCCCCTTGTCACATCTCAATGCTACCAAGCTTCTTCCTTTGGCTCTACTCGATGTCTTAGTTCATTTTTGTGTTGCTATAAAGGAATGTCTGAAGCTGGGTAATTTATAAAGAAAAGAGGTTAATTCGACTCATGGCTCTGTGGGCTGTACAAGAAGCATGTGACGCTGGCATCCGCTCAGCTTCTGATGAGAGCCTCAGGAGGGTCCCACTCATAGTGGAAGGTGAAGGGGAGCTGGCGTGTGCAGAGATCGCATGGTCAGAAAGGGTAAGGGGTGTGTTGGGGGTGGTCTGGGGGTGCCAGCCTTTTTTTTTTTTTAACAACCAGTACTCGTGGGAACAAATAGAGAACTTGCTCGCCGCCAAGAGCGTGGCAACAAGCCATTCATGAAGGATCTGCCCCAGTGACCTAAACACCTCCCACAGGCCCCACCTCCAACATTGGGGATCAAATCCCAACATGAGGTTTGGAGGGGACACACATACAAACTATAACTCTTAGGAAATGAGAGTTGGTAAATCCTTGTGGTTTTAATGTTGACAGCAATTCCATAAATTATTCGAAAGTGGCTTGCATTTTCTACCAGATCATTTAATCCTCCCTCACATCCTATCTCAAAGAGAATGTCCTTTTCTTTTTTGCAAAGTTTGCTAAGAAGTTCTCAGACAGGTCAGTTTTGATACAACGGCCAATGATCACGGAAGCCTACTACTAGGTACACTTCTAGACTTCTGAAATGATTATAATCTGAAAACGATTTTATGGGATTGAAAAATAAAGCACGTTAACTGCATTACTATGCACCGACTGGCTAGTCTACGTCAAGGTCACCACACAACTTCATGTAGTGACATCATAAGACAAAAGGTGTGCCTCCAGGGGTGTGTGGCCTCGACAGCCCCTAGGAACTGCGCTAGCCTGACTCTTCAGCCCTCAACAGCAGGGCCAGTGCTAAGCATTATAATTCTTTTTTTTTTTTTTTTTTGACACTGAAATACATTTTATTAATAAAGAATGTTGAGATAAGCATACCAATTTAAATATAAAAATGTTTGTAAATGCGACAATCATTACACTAAAACAGATGACAATCTTATTCAGTTATTTTATAGAGCATTTAATTAATATTTCCTCTATTTATTCCTCCTCTACCTCCCATTGCATGGCTCACACCTCTCTGTCTGTTAAACTGACGACCACGGACGCCTTGTCTCAATGTTGTCTGAAGTCTTACTCATCTGAAAGGCTTTGGTTGACTACTGCTAGTATCTACAGAAGAGCTGGAAGGAGGATCCTGGCTGGTCGAAGGGAGATCTGACTCATCAGATACCTGAACAGGCTCTTCTTCCTGCTGGCTGTCAATTTCTAGGCCTGCTTCTGAACTAATACCTTCGGATTCTGCCTCCACAAATACTTCATCTCCATCATCACCTGTTGCTGTTTCATTTGTTGTAGACAAAGTGCCAGTGGATGTTGTCACCATTGGAACAGACTGAGAGGCATGCTCTGAAGCATCAGAGGTGGTACTCTCAGTAAATACAGTCACTGGGGCTGCTACTTGTAGAGGAGTAGTGGGAACACTTCGGCCACCTGACTCTTCTTCATGTGCAAGGAAGAGGGGTGTTTCATACATTCCTAAACCTCCTTGAGAAGCAAGCTGGCCAAGATCAGAATGACTAGAACTTGTCTGTGGCATATCTTCAGGTGGCCCAAACCGGAATCTAGGAACACCAGCAACCTGTGGGGAATGAATTGCTTCAGCAAATCCATCAGTGCGATGTGGCACCACAAGAGTTGGTGTACTTGGAACTGTTCTGTCTTCATCATCAAAAAAATGCTGCTGCATGCCACCTATTCCTGGAGTCAACTGAAGCCCACGTCCTACAGACTGCCTCCGGGTCATCTGAATTCTCTGAACTGGTGGTCCCAACTCTTGAGGTGGAGCATGAATGGTCAGTCGTGGGGGAAGCGGATGTGGTGGGCATCTTGGTGACTGAGGTGCTCTAGGGGTCTGTCTTTCAGATGCTGACGATGGCTGCTGTTCTCTAGAGACCTCCTGGGAAAAAGAAGATTCTGCAGCACCTGTATTTCCTTCACCACTGTTTTGAGAATCAGCAGCTCTCTGATTACCTTCACCTCCACCCACGCTTTCTTCTGTTTCTGTGCCTGGGTCAGTCCCATCACCACCCTCAGCATCATCAGCTTCATACCCATCATTGCCATCTGCACTCCCAGTTCCTTCATTGCTATCTTCACCCTCGTCTCCCATCCCTGTGTCATCTTCATCATCATCATCGTCTTCTTCATCTTCTTCATAATCCTCATGTTCTCCATCGTTTTCATCATCATTCTCTTCTTCATCATCACTGTCAATTACAATGACATCATCTCCTTTGCCTTGACCATCTTGGAATTAAGTTGTTGTTTGCTGATCTGACTGAAGTGGTCCAAGATCTATTTGCAGAGATTGAGAGGTTTCTTCACTGTCTTCCATAGGTGTATAATCTCCCTGGGTTACTCTTTCTCCTATGGAATCTAGAAAAAACAAGAAAGGCTATTGTAGCAGGAAAATCAAAAATTGCGCACTTAGCTGGTGTAAAAGATCAGCTAACTAAAGAAAATGAAGAGCTTAAACAAAGGAACGGAGCCTTAGATCAACAGAAAGATGAATTGGATGTTCGTATGACTGCTCTTCAGTCCCAATATGAAGGTCGAATTAGTCGCTTGGAAAGAGAACTCAGGGAGCATCAAGAGAGACACTTCGAACTGAGAGATGAGCCTCAAGAACCTTCTAATAAGGTCCCAGAACAGCAGAGACAGATCACATTGAAAAAAACTCCAGCTTCTGGTGAAAGAGGAATTGCCAGCACATCAGACCCACCAATAGCCAATATCAAGCCAACTCCTGTCGTGTCTACTCCAAGTAAAGTGACAGCTGCAGCTATGGCTGGGAATAAGTCAACACCCAGGGCTAGCATCCGTCCGATGGTTACACCCGCAACTGTCACAAATCCTACTGCTACCCCAACAGCTACAGTGATGCCCACCACACAAGTGGAATCACAGGAAGCTATGCAGTCAGAGGGACCTGTGGAACATGTTCCAGTTTTTGGAAGCACAAGTGGATCTGTTCGTTCAACCAGTCCTAACGTCCAGCCCTCTATCTCTCAACCCATTTTAACTGTCCAGCAACAAACACAAGCTACAGCTTTTGTGCAACCCACTCAACAGAGTCATCCTCAGATTGAGCCTGCCAGTCAAGAGTTATCCCCAAACATAGTAGAGGTTGTTCAGAGTTCACCAGTTGAGCGGCCTTCTACTTCCACAGCAGTATTTGGCACTGTTTCAGCTACCTCAAGTTCTTCTTTGCCAAAGCGTACACGTGAAGAGGAAGAGGATAGCACCATAGAAGCAGCAGACCAAGTCTCTGATGATACAGTGGAAATGACTCTTCCAAAGAAGTTGAAAAGTGTTACACCTGTAGGAACTGAGGAAGAAGTTATGGCAGAAGAAAGTACTGATGGAGAGGTAGAAACTCAAGTATACAACCAGCATTATAATTCTTATCCAGATGTTTCCTGGTTTTACCAGCTATGGATACAAAATAGAGTCAAGTAAATTTGGTAAAATCTTAATGTCTCTGAGATCCCTCCATCTGTATCGGCAGGAACTCAGGACCCCTGACAGTGTCCCTGGTCATCTTTACAAGTTTCCTACAAGGGTTTTACATGTGTCCACAGAGCAGTTGCTCATTTGGCGGTCTCCCATGCTCTTTCAATCTCTTAGTCTAGCTCTGACTTTTCTCATCGTCTTTGTATGCTAGCTGTTTTCTGGTAATAAATATATTACGTGCTGGGTAGTATTTTATAGGTCATACAGATATTAAGTCATTTAATTCTTACAGCTATACTACAAGGTAGGAACTGTTATTATTCCCATTTTACAGATGAGGAAACTAAAGTCCAGAGAGAAGCCAGTGAGGAAGTGGTAGAATCCAGAGTCCTTGCCTTTAGCCATGTTGCTACTTGCATGTTATAGTCATGTTGTGGTGTTGGCTTTAAACTCTAAAGGGCGAGAACACAGGCCTTGACATGAGTCACGACAGGTTCAAATCCAAGCTCAGCCACTTAATCATGTACCTTTGGCAAGTTACTTAGCTTCTTTGACCCTCAGTATCCTCATCTGTAAATGGAGAAAATATTAGTACTTTCTTCATCAGATTGTTTTGGGTATTAAATAGAATAATGCATGCAGCAACATGAAATGGAGTTCCTGGCACGTCGTAACCATAAATATCAGCTCTGAATATGATAGCAGGACTAATCCTCCTAATAATTTTTACAGATTAGGAAACTAAAGCTTGGAGAAGTGAAACATTTGCCCAAGATTAAATAGCTTTATAGAGACAGCGGCTGGGCTTGCAACTCATCTCTGTACTCCAGCTGTGCCATCTCGCTGACCGTGAGCTCCATGGATGCTGAAGGCCCTGAGGAAGGTACCGTGTCACATGTGGCTTTGATTAAGAAATGCCCTATCTTCTACACAATTACCTGTGATAAGAGCCACGTGTGCAAAGTTCCAAAGGCGTGAACTAAATGACGTGCAGCTGGAGTTCTGAGCTGAGCGGCGTCACATGGCTGTGAGCAGAAATCGTTGCTGGGTAGTCTCAAACCATTGGCTGGGAGCCTAAATCTTCATTTCACCTCTTGCTGTGGAGCTCTTGTTTTTCTTTGAACCCAAGAGTCCAACTCCACGTGTAATATAATATCATGTAAATGAGGGTAATCTTGGAAGGCTCTCTGCTTGTCATACTGCAGTGGCTTTGTTGCTGTAATGAAAACCACATGCTCCATGGTATTTTTAGGCTAGTTAATATTAGCAGGTCAGCTGCGTTTTTATTTAGATATTGCTCTTCCAGCTGTGCTTTTTCTAGTTACTTCAAGAGGATTTCAGAATTTCTAGCAAACCATAAGGTTTCAGGAGAGTGGAAAATCAGAAGAAAATGGCCAGCACTTTGCACTTGGCTCTGTGGTTTCCACGTGGAATTTGCATTTGCTTCCCTGAGTCCGTGTGAAAGAAGAAGTGGCTGACCCAGGGGCCTTGCTTACAAAGGGTGGTGGAACAGATAATAAGGTGGAATAAATCACGAGAAATGGCTTGAGTTTTCCTGGCACTAAAAGAAAAGAGTGGAAAAAGAAGAAGGAGGAAGGAAGAGGAGCATGCCCAATCCTCTTACTGAGTTCTTGAAACTTACTGGCATGGTATGGCCATGACAATTACTATTTTTGTTGTTTTTTGAAAAGGAATATCATTCCTTTCCATTTCTGAGTCCTCTTTGGAGTCCCTCGAATCTTTAACTTTGCTTCCCAGAGACAGTTTTGTATTTCTAGGGAAAGCTCTTAAATCACTTTCTTCCCCAACTGAATTGGGCTTCTACTTCTCCATCCGACATTAAATATCCAATGTCTCTGTGACCAGAAGGATTAAAATGCCACTTCTCTCTCTCTCTCTCTAGAGGGAAACTGGGGCAGGCAGAGGACGTTGACTCCCAACCTAATGATGCTATTAAGAGCAGCGATCTCTGCCGGGCGCGGTGGCTCACGCCTGTAATCCTAGCAGTCTGGGAGGCTGAGGCGGGCGGATTGTTTGAGCTCAGGAGTTCAAAACCAGCCTGAGCAAGAGCAAGATCCCGTCTCTACTAAAAATAGAAAGAAATTAATCGTACAACTAAAAATATATAGAAAAAATTAGCCGGGCATGGTGGCGCGTGCCTGTAGTCCCAGCTACTTGGGAGGCTGAGGCAGGAGGATCGCTTGAGCCCAGGAGTTTGAGGTTTCTGTGAGCTAGGCTGACGCCACGGCACTCACTCTAGCCCGGGCAAAAGAGTGAGACTCTGTCTGAAAAAAAAAAAAAAAAAAAAAGAGCAGCGATCTCAATCGTTAGGGTAGGTCTTTGTGGACCTAAGGGGTCGATTGATGGGCGTTTTCTCCTCTGCCTGGCAGGCTGGAGGAAAAGGGGTAAAAGAAAGGAATTATCAGAGTTCCTCGGAACAATCTCAAGGACAAAGACCTGTCTGCTGAGGATTAGGTTAGTTTATGCCAGGCTCATGCAAACAACAGCCCAGAACTCTCTGTTGATAGAGGATAGGGCTAGTGAGATTCTGTTTTGGCATATGCTTTTTTAAAACCAATATATCATGACTATATGGAGTCCAATCAATAGCTATAAACAGAAAACTCTCTCATTTTCTCTGCCATGACCACCTTGAAGATGTATTCTGCTCAACCTCACCTGCTCGTCTGCTTCTGTAGTCTGATCATGTTCAAATAACAAAAATGAGTCTTATGTTGAGGATTATGACTCCTCTGTAAGTATTAGAAGACCCAAGAGAGTCTAAGTCAAGGATTCACTCTCAAATCCAATTCAAATCTTCTCTCATTTCCACAGCCCAGGCCTGACCCTTGCTGGGTTTCCCAAAGTGGGGAAGGAGGGTCTGCCGTATGGTCTGTTTGTTCACTTTTCCCAACTCCTCCATCTCAGTTTGCCTTGCTGCCTTTGGCTTCTCCAGTGCTGGGGAGTGGAGCAGGAAGCGAAACGGAGGAGAGACAAACAGTCTTTTTATGTGTCTGGGACTCTTTGTGGCTCTCTCTTTGACTGGCATCGCCCAGGTGCTGGGCCCTTCAGTACACATTTCTATGCTGTGCGTCGGGCCTTTTCTGATGTACTAGTTACTGATATGGATATAGAGTCTCCAGCAGACCCCATGCGATCCAATTTCCTCCTTCCCCTCCAGCTCCTGGTCGGGTGGTTTATCTCCAGCCTCTTACTGCTGACAGCTCCTTGCTTTGGTAGGCCACCCTCCGGAGTGGGATCCTTCCAAGACGATTCAAGATAGATTCCACTGTGTTCACCAGGCTCCTGGGAACTCCTACATTCCTGCTCCATCACACTAAGAAAATGCAGGATGCTTTGTCTGTTGCCTCCATCCTCACCTGTCCTCTTGGGCAGCTCCAGGCCAGGTTCCTGCCCTCAGAAATAGTCTCAGCATGAGGCAGGCTGTGGTCTCCGCTCAGCTATGTCTTCAAGTCTTGAAAGACACATGTCAGGTTCTCCCATGGGTAGAGGAAAAGAGCCAAGTGAGCTCTGTTCTTAGGAATTCCCTTCAATAAGCTCTTTTAGGGACTTTTAAGTCTTCTTCGATATGCTCCAGCAGTGAAAGACCAATTGGGGCACCTTTTAGTAAGCTTGGTATCCAGCAGTTCTCTGTAGGACTGGGGAGGAAGGTGCTTACTACTTACTGTTTTCACGTTAGGGACCCCAACCAACATTCAGAAACAGCAGGAAAAGTCCTATTGCAGCTAATGGAAATTTGTAGGTTGGAAGTTCATAAGGAGCAAACTTTCTGTGCTGACTCCGCTTTGAAACTTCCTCATGAGTCATTTAGAAAAATATTTCCACATCGTACTATCTCTGGAAATTAGACTTTGCTCTCAGAAGATATCTGTGCATGTGTATATGTCTGCTTCAACAATTACTTGCTAGATAAATAGAAAAATAATAGACATGTCTACATGGGTGGGAAACCATACATAGCTGTAGCTAAAATTTATTGAGCGCTTCTTGGCTAGGCTCTGCTCTATATATGTTTTAACTCTTTATAGTTTCACTGTTTTATCATACATCACCAATGAGGAGGCTGAAATACAGGGAGGTTGAGAAACATGACCGAGGTCGCACAGGTGGGAGAAGTCCAGTTTCAGAGTCCCTGCTCGTGACCACTGCACTCTTTCACTGTGGGGGCGTGGCTGCACTGAGGAATAAGGTGTTCCCCCATTGCTGACTTCCTGGTGAGGCTCCTCTGAGTTTCCTTAGTTGAATAATTCAGATGTGGGGAAATGTACCCCTGGAGAGGGATGGCTTCTGGGTCACGATCAAGTCTTGTGGGTGGGGTAGTGGCTTGGGGACCAAAGCCTGTTGACATTGTTCTGCAGAGTGGGAAGAACATGTTGTTTTGGAGAAGCGAGAGCCTGTTTAAGAACAGGTTTGTGCCCATGACGCCCACAAGAAAGGTCTTCCTTTCTGGATATTTCTCCTCTGGGCCACGGACACATATTTAAGTTTGGTGAAGGGAATATGTGTTGTGAGTTCCTTGAATTACTCCAGTTGTTCAGACAAGACTAATGCACCTCTACTTTGTGGTGACACTGTTGCAGAACGAAGGGTCTGGCCACTGGATTGATGTGTGGTCAGCTCCATATCGACTTTTGCTGGGACCCTGAGATGGGAGAAGCAGCCATCTGAGGGGATTGTCTGGCAGCTCTGGACGGGGAGCAGTGGGCAGCAGGCAGGGGCCAATGGCAGAGCACAAAGGAGAACAGGGTGCTCAGAAGCAAGTTCAAGTCAGGGAAGTGATAAGAAATAAATCTCCCCCTTCCCAATATATTCTTAAAGAATCTGACCTATATCTGGGGAGGAAGAGGGAAGGAGAATGCTTGGGTTATATCTTTCTTCACCAAAGACGAATAAGACTGTTACTTTCTGCATGGTTTCAAAGACAGCAAGTCAGATGGATTTTGTGTACCCTGTTGAATGGAATTTGGCATAAACAGGATTGAGGAGCTTGCTGGATCAACGAGAGCAGGAGGCGGTCAGGCATGGAGCTTTGTTTGAGCCCCGGCAGGGGTGTCATAGGTAGGCAGCCAACGGTCTCGGCTTCAAGGGAAAATGAAATCTGGAATCGAGGGGGTAATCTGGCAGTGAGGACAACTGCAGGAATCAGGCAGAGCAACTCAGAAAAGCAGAGTAGAGAGCACTTTAATGTGTGACTTCTCAAAGCAGTAACTTTCATCTGAGGACCATATAAATAGCAAGAGGGCAGTAACACTGACCAGTCTCCATTCATTTTACAAGAGTAGATCGAATGCTTTGTGCATGTCTGGTCTTGCACTAAGCCTTGGAGACACCCTGCAATTAGAAGGGCATGATCTCTGCTTCAACAGTTCACCGTCTGGGGAGTGATCTCAACGTCACCACGGTGGTGTTCTAAGTGCACTGACGGCATACACACAGGTGCTCTGGGCTCAGAGGAAGGCACACGACCTAGACTTTGACCAGGGGAAGTGGTGTCCAAGAAGACTTCCTGGAGGAAGTAGTATCTACAGGGAAGCCTGTAGGATGAGTCGTCGTAAGCCTGGAAAGTGAAGGAGTGAGGGGATTATTTCAGGCAGAGGCATCCCAATTTGGGTGAGAGCCCAGAGGCAAAAGGAAGCATTGAGTGACCTGATATGATTATAGAGGAAGTGGCCAGAACTGAGGCTGGAGAAATCAAGTCAAGGCCAGATCATGATGGGTTTTATACCAGCCTGTGAAGTAGGTAGCCCTGCCATCGTTTTATAGCTAAGGCCAATGAGCTCAGGGGGTTGAGGTGACTTGCCCTGAGTCACATAGTGCTGGTGGCAGACCTGGGATTGTATCTAAAATCTGCCTCACCACAAAGATGGAGCTCTTTCTACTTTACTCCTCTGTGTTTTTTAATCTGGAAAAAGTTTGATTAATTAAAATTTGTGTCTCCCCAAAATAACATCTCCATCTCTAATAGGCCTCTCTGCCCCACTTTGAGCTAAAAGTCATTGCATCCTCTCAGGATTATATGAATCGAAATTTATTTTAAAATTATTCTTCACTGATCCTGATGGAGGCAGCAAATCACCAAAAATTCAGCTCAATGCTTCAGCCTCTAGGCTCTGTGAGGGAGGCCTTGGAGGAGCCAGGCACATTTGTATTCCAAATGAGAGAGCCCAGAGAGAAGAACACACAGTAGTTTCTTTCATAAAAATTTTAAAAGGACTAGTTTGTTCATGACCTTGGTTGATTAGGGTCAGGAACTTGAGGAGATAATGCTTAATATATCAGAAAAATCTACATTTGCTCACTGGCCCACGCTCCTGAGGGGCTCCTCCAGCTGCGACTTCTCAGGGCTTAGCCCTTGGGAAAGGCAAGTCAGCTTGAAATGTGGTTTTTGTCCCCCTCCTTTCCCAGTCTGGGGCAAAATCCAGCATAGTTTTGGCATATAGCCACTGATAAGTGAAAAATAAAGTTCGTTGCGAACAATGAGTGTTGTTATAGCTCCTAAGAACTCGCAGTCCCTGTATCTGCACAGCTGCCTTCTCAGCCAGAATCGATGACACTCTTTCAATTTTATCACAGGGCTTTGGATTTCGGTCTCTCCGTGTCTCCCTCCCTACGCACTGCAAATCCTGCTCTGCCTTAGACAAAATTGAGAAATAGCCAAAGAATGCCTGCAGGGTTCTCAACCTTCCTCTTCCCCCTCTCCCCTGGGGTTTCACACCCAGTGGCTTAGGTGCCTGGCACGTCATTTCCTCTTTCTTTCCTTCAGTAAAAATGATGACCAGGAAAGAATCTTAAACCTTGTCATTGGAAGGGAGGAAGGAGTAATTATGATGAAGATAACAGCTAACACTTAGCACATACTATGTGCAAGGCATGTAATTCTAAGTGTTTTATGTACATTGACCCATGAATCACCCCAATAACACGATGTAGTAGAGAATGTCATCATTTCCTTATGGTACGGTTTAGTTCACTTACATAAAATCATGTAGAATGTGGTAGAGACAGGGTTTGGACCCAGGAAGTCTGGTTTCTTCTATGCATTTAACCATTATATTTGAGAATGAGTGTGATTAATTGGCCAAGATGTTGCAGACACTGTGCTAGGTACCATAATACATTATTTTACTTAACATTCCTAACCAGCTTTCGATGTAAGGTTTTATAACTTCATTTTATAAAAATGAAGACAGAAAGGATAAGTGACTCACTAAGAGTGCATACCTAGTAGGGGGCGGGCGGCAGGCATTGAACGTGTGGTCTGAATGAGTGCAAATTCCATGTCCTTTCCGGCAGAGCATTCCGGATCCAGACGATCAATCCCAGGGGGTCGCTCCCTTCAGATTTTGCACTTTAAAAATATCAGAGCATTAAGTTAGATGATTATAGCTATGATCATTTGGGGTAGGCCTTGGAGTGGTAACTAGTAGGTAGGGGAAACAATTTATTCGGGGGTGGGGGGTAAGCAATGAGACTTTCTTGGACCTAGAAATTACACTTTGTAGGCTGGTGTCTACTTAGCCATCCTGGCACACCAGCTTCACATAGAAACCTTTTCTCTTGGGTTCTAGCCCGCTGTATCTGACTGGCTTCACCCCGGTATTTCACAGTCCACCCAAGTCACCACGTCTGAAATTAAACTCACCTTCCTTATATGCACACTTAGGGTTAACAGTGCCACCTAAGCTAGAAACGCCCCTCTCCTTCACTTGCCACATTTAATCAGTCCCTGAGTTCTATAGATTCTGTCTTTTACAAATGTCCAAGGTCTATTCTCTTATGCCTCATCACTCACACTGACTTTGTTTAGATCATTCATCATCCTTTGCCTAAATTACTGGAGTTGTCTCCCAAGTGACTTCCTCACCCCTAGTTTTTCTCTCCTCTAATCTATCCATCATGCTGCCCTGACGTAATTGCTCTAGTATGGAAATCTGATCATGTCACTTCCTTGCCCAAAATCCGTCAATTGCAGGCCCCCAGCACTTACATAATATTTCCTAAAACTGCAGGCTGTGGGCATCAGTAATGTACTCTTGGGGATTGATGGTGTCTCTCAGAAATTAAAAAAATACTTTAATTTCAAGACAGTTTAAGATTTAAATAGCTGCATCTTCTAGATCGTTTGACGACCATTTGTGTAACCAAATAATGCCAACCGAGTTCAGTCTTTACATCTGCATCTGCATTTAAAATTGCCCTGGAGCCAAGTAGCACTATTTTTATTGTCTCAGACTATTGAGAAAAGAACAGAAACAAACTTCACACATAGACAAGGGAGGTGCTGGCAACGGGACATTACCACACTCTTGATGGTTGGCTCTGTGCTGGTTTGACTACAGAGAAAGAGTGAGAGAATTGAGTCATTACTCAGCACATGGTCAGGCAGGCAAGCTGAACTGAAAATATTGCACTTGCTCCTAGCCAGCACATGCATTAGCCATTTTGTTTTAGTTAAATAATAATATCCATTGCATTCAATGAATTTTGTTAATTTGCATTTTATTGATTTTACTTTATAAATTTGCTTTGGTTTTATAATCGTATAAGAGTTATATGCATTGGGAAGTTATTCCTAGTTATTACACTAAATTTGGCCTGAGGATGCCTCCCTACCTTGAGTTCTTAGGTAACAAATTGCAACTTAACTTAGCATGAAAGCAAACTGGAAGCCTAACTAGGAGTAGTCTCAGCCAATCACAGCAACTGAGCTTCAGCCAATCACAGGCTGGCAACTGATCAGCCCCTGTTCACAAAAGCAAACGCTGTAACCAACGTAACCAATTAATCTCTTTCTGTTTTCTGTCCATAAATGCTGATTGTTCAACGTTGAGGAACAGAGCGCTCTGAACCACTTCTGGCTTTGAGGGCTGTCTGATTCATGAATTATTTATTGCTCTATTAAATACTGTTAAATTTAATTTGCCTAAAGTTTTTTTTTTTAAACATGATTTACATTTTGTATATATTTAAAATAATGTTATAATAAAAATGAGTTGTCAATACTGAGAATATTTAAGAAAATCTTTCCTTTAAAAGTGCTCCATACAGTTTTCCATACCCAAGTGCAGGAAATCCTGACCTGTAGGATCAAGTGCAAACTCCTCAATGTGGCATCTGAGGCCTTTGTGCCCTGTCTCTACCACCCTTAGGCCTCACTTACTGAACCTTCTCCCCCAGGGGGCTCCTTTCCACTTGAGTAGAGCCTCTTGATGGGAGGGACCATTTCTTATTCACACGTGTACCTACAGAACCTGACAATCAATGAGTGTTTGTAGAACAAACTAATGAAGGAATAAATGAACAAACCTGTGATGGAAGGCAAGAGGAAAAGGAAGAAGGCTCTTCCACAGACCAATTGGCCAACTCCTAATGTTACTATAAATAATAAAGTTCCTTGCATGACCTGAGGCTGGGACATTTTCCAGCTTCTTCTATCTCTTCAGTCACAATTTTATTACTGAATAAGTCATTTACAGGCAGAGAGAAAAAGACAGAGAGAGAGAGAGAGAGAGAGAGAGAGAGAGATGAAACTAACACCCAAAGGGGGAAGGTCAGATGCAGCCTGTATCCCATGAGAAGGAATCATTTCCCCACAGCATTTTTGACTTGGAAATTCTCAGAGGATCAAAGAGAGACTCTGTCCACACTGCCAACAGTCCCACCGCCTGTCATTCACTCCCCTTCCACCCTTTTTTAGCCTCCCAAGGAAGAATGATTCACTTAGACAGACTTTCATGTGTACCTTATTTTTAGTTCAGAGGATATTTTATTTTCACGTTTGTGTATGGGTATGTGAGTTCAGATCAGCTGATGTGGCAGAGGGCATGAGTAATTTAGCAAACAAAGCTGCACAGCTTATTATGATCTCCAGGGCCTCTGTCAGTCCCAAAATTCTATGTTCACGTTACTGACTGAGTGACAGTCAATGGTAGAGGGTCTCTACTATACTATCACTCTCATAAAGAGGATTGGAATGTACTGTGCAGCCAGCCTCATTACCTAAAATCAGAGAATTTTCTTCCTTCCTTTCTTCTTTCCCCTCTTCCTTTTTCCCATCATTCAATAATTGCCTCAAGTGCCAGGCACGATGCTAAGCCTGTCTAGCCTTTGACCCTGACCTGACAAGACAAAATTATAAAATGAGTTCTTCCTGTATCTGTAGAAAGCTTTGCATATAGACAAGTCAGTTGTGACAAAAGAGAGTGTCAGCCATGGTTCTTTCCCTAGAAATCTGCCTTTTAATATTTCATTTGGGATAAGGAGACTAGGGCCCTCCAAGCTCTGTGACTAGCAACAAGTCATTCACCTTTTTGACCTTAGATCCCTCCTCTATAAAATGATGATGAAAAATACCTGCTCTTTTTTACATGAAGTGTAGTGATGAGGATTAAAATTAAAATGAGATTATCTGTGGAGAAGAGCTTTGTCAACTGCATAAAGGGAGGGTTACTGTGCTTAACATACCTTTTCCCCCATTAGAACCATTGATCCCATACACATGAAAGTAAGTATATAAATAGGGCACCAGCTTCATACTGTTTAACAGCCACGGTGGACACCCTTAATCATTCTGCAGGACAAAGGTGCTTAGAGAGATCCAGGCTATGGCGTGGATGTTTCTGGAAAGAGAGGCTACCACCACCACTGGGAGAACAGGTTAGAGGGCATGTGCAGAGGATGGAGGGGGCTGCCATGTTGAAGGCCATCTTTGGCCTATGCTGAGAGCTGTATGGACAGATGGAAAACAACTAAATGTGAGTTGCTTAAGCTTGCCGGTGTCCCCTCCTTGAGCACTTCCCCATGGACGGCCACTGTTCAAATGAAATGAACAAACTCCCAGAGATTTTTGGCCACTTTAAATATATTCTCTCACAGCACCCAAATGGTAAGGCAAAGCCATTCTCTGATTTTTGTTAGCTATATGCCCTATTTTATTTATTTATCTATTTATCTACTACCTATTACCATTTCATTGTAGTATGATTGACCTGTACAAAGCTGTACATGTTTAATGTATACAACTTGATGAGTTTGGGAATAAATGTACACTTATAAAACCATCAAGGCTATAGACATATCCATCATCTGCTAAAGTTTCCTCCTATCTTCTTCATTATTATTATTATTGTATTATAGCAAGAACACTTAATATAAGATCTACTCTCTTAGAAAATTTCAAGTATATAATACAGTATTGTAGCTATAGGTGCTATGCTGTAGATCTCCAGAACCTGTTTATCTTGCATAACTGAAACTATATAAACTTTGACCAACATCTCCCCATGTCTCCTTCCCCCAGTGCCTGGTAACTCTCTGCTTCTATGAGTTTGACTATTTAAGATTCCACATATAAGTGAGATTATACAATATTTTTCTTTATGTGTCTGCCTTATTTCATTTAGAACAATGTCCTCCAGTTCCATCCCCGTTGTTGTCAATGACAGGATTTCCTTGTTTTTAAAGGCTAAATAATATTCCATGGTGTATGTAGACCACATTTTCTTTAGCCATTCGTCTGTTGATGGACACTTAGGCTGATTCCATGTCTTGGCCATTGTGAATAGTGCTGCAGTGAACTTGATGGTGCAGATATCTCTTTGAGTTGCTGATTTCATTTCCTGGTCATATGGTAGCTCTATTTTAAATTTTCTGAAAAATTTCCATCCTATTTTCCATAATGGCTGTACTAATTTATGTTCCTACCAATAGTGTATCAAGGTCTCCTTTTCTTCATACCCTCACCAATGTTTGCTATCTTTTTAATCACCCAGCTTTAAAATCATAGTGATAACTTGGTTAGTTTTTAGTTCTGTAATGCCTCCCCCTGACCCTCACCTTCTGGCATGTCACCCACATGCAGAAATGCATGTTGGGGAGGACATGTTGGTGATTCAACAAGGGAATAAAAGAGCTTTTCCTGTGATAGATATAGTCCCCTTGTTCCCTACCTCCTTACCTTTAGGAAGTACACATGTTCTCTTCAAGGGATAAGACCTGCCCTATTCATGATGGGAAGCACTTTTCCCACTGCCATCTTGAGCCCCATAATCAGGCTGCTCATTCATTCATTCATTCATAAATCCAGCACATAGTGATTGAGATCCTACTACGTGCCAGACAGTGTTCTAAGCACTTGTAATAAAGCAGTGAACAAGACAGACAGAGTCCCTGCTTTTTATGGAGCTCAGAATAAAGAAGTCCTTAGAAAGACAGCTTCAGATGGTGATGAGTGCTGTGAACAAAACAGAATGACATGATAGAGAATGACCAGGGAAGGGACTGTCTGGGAGGGCCTTTCTCAGGAAGTGGCATTTGAGCTGAGACCCGAAATCAAGGAGGAGCCACCCATGGACAGATCTGTGCCAGAACATTCCATGTTAAGAGAACATCAAGTGCAAGGATGAAAAATGCTTCTTTTTCTTGCTGGGAAGCCAAGGTTTGCTTTGCTGAAGTTTGCAACAGCTGGGTATCCAGTTGCCCAAGCTAGTCTTCTTCTCTCTAAACAATGTCACTAGTGGGTGCTCACTGGTTGAAAAACATGCACTATCTCTTTTGCTGCTAATTTCCCTCTTTTGCCGGGCTCTCTCCAGCAAAGAGAATAATCCATCTTGTAGAGCAAGTTTCAAGTCACTGTCTTTGCTCAATCATCCCTAGTTCCAGCTAAGCCTCTGAAGCCTTTGTGAGATTTGTGCTTCCTTAAGCCAAAATTTGCACATGATTATTTCTCCTAACTACTACTAATAGAGATATTGACCTTTAAATCTTCAGACAGGGACCTTCCTAGGGACTGATAATGGGACCGATATAAAGTCCATCAGTGCAGGTGTGAACAGCCCAGCCTCCTGTTTTTCAGGGACATGCTTAATCCAGGAGAACAAGGAAGGGGACAGACCCCCTTTACAAATCAATGATACAGGAGAAAGAGAAGCAGGCTTCAGAGAGGAAAATTACTTGTTAGATGTTAAGAGCTGTAACACCCCTGAGCACGTTTTATACAAGTTCTCCCGGGTGCCTGAAAGAAATTGCCTGGTGACGTGGGCCTCTCCATTCTTTGTCCCTTTAAGTGCCCTTCACCTCTGGAAGTATTGGAAATACCAGGGGTCACTTTTTATCACATAAAAAAATTTAAAAGTAGTGAATGGAAGAGAATACTGTGTAACTCATATCAAACAAAGTGGGTGTTGCGATCCCCCAGGATTTATGGGCCAACTCAACTCCATAGGCCGCTTCTGCTCACAAGTAATGCCATAGTTCTCCCTGCCTCTTTGTTTAAACCCTGTCCCTGAAGTCCATCTAAGGGACTGACTTTGATCCCCAAGTTCTGTACCATGTGTATCTCCATTGGAATATGTTGCTTGTTTCTTCTTCAGGGCTAATCTTCGCATGTATCATTCATTTACTCATTTAAGGCATATTTATTCAGCATCTACTATGAGCCTACACTGTGCTAACTTTGGGGGAAGGGATGTTAAGTCTCTTCACCAAACGGACAAGCTAAGCATGGTTCCAGCCCACGTGGAGCTTGAAGGTCACTGAGGGACATAGACGAATAGGGAAGAGTGACATAGGGTGACAAGTTTTTGGCAGAGTAAAACAGAAGCTATAGAGAACACAGAGGAGAGAAATGAGGAATGCTACTCTCGTGAAAAGATCCAGAAAGAGCTCTCGGCCTCTGCTGGTCTCATCTTCTTGGTGTTTCCATTAACTTTTCTTCTCTTTCCTGCCTCTGGAGAGTCAAAGGCCATAAACTGTGGCTGCCTGTTTAGTTGACTGTCAGCCACAGCATTAGGTGTCATCTTCTTTTTGCCCTTCCTGGCCCGTAAGTTCCTGCTCTAAATCATGTTCGCCAAAGCCAGCTTTCCTCCTAGCCCCATCTGGCCACTCCTGCAACAAATGACCAAGGGTTTCCTGTTTACAGGAACACAGGGCTACTGTCTCAGTGGGACAAGGAGTTAGAGTCATTTTTCCCAGGAGTTATGATCCCTCAAGCATCTTGTGTGACACGTCTAGGTTAAGGGCTTAGGAGAAGAGTTTTGTGGTTGTTGGGAAAATTCTCTCTCCGAAGCTAACAAGCCTGTAAGGGAATAAAATCAGCTCCTGAGGCTTCATTAGACCTGAGCTCTAACCAGAGGATAGAGGGTGGAACTAATGCTATTAAGCCAACTATTCAAATAAGGAGATCTGCATGGATTTCCAAGCCCCAGACCTGGTGTACCTGCTAGAATTTTAATAATTTAAGCTGTGACCTTGAGCATTTTTATTATACATTGTCTGACTATACTAAGTAGGAAAAATTCATTAATAAATTCTATTGGGTACTTTAGGGAGGAGGTGAGATTTTCAAGATGAATAGTGTTTATTTCTGTACCAACTACCACAGCTCTTCTCTTATTTTTTGTGATTCTTGTCCAGCCCATACCACAGGAAATGAACTATTGAGATCACACGTTTGTGGTGTTCTGGGGACCCTCTCTTTTATAGATTCATTACACTGCCTGGTCACTCATTGGCCTGAGACTGAAAATTCATTGGGTTTTTGGGTTTTATTTCTCCTTCCAAACAATGACTTTTGAGGCCAACTCCCCTTCCATTTGTGACTTGGGTCTCTCACTGATAAATGAGCACCGTAGAGCTCACCAAACAGAAATCCCAAAGTCCTCAGTCACCTTGGAGGAGGTCCATGGTGGGGCAGAGCTCTGGGTCCAGTTCCTCTCCCATCGCTGTGGTGAGTATCCTCAAAGAGTTTCTGGCCTCAAGATCCTCCCACAGGTCTTCTCCAGAGCATGGAATTCCTTATTTCATATATAACTATTATCATTTTCTTATTACCAAATAATACATGTTCCTTATAGAACAGTAGAAAATAAATAAAAGCCAAAAGTATAAAATGAATCTGTAACTCCAGCTTTCTTAGGTTGTAAACATGCTTGTTGATATGTATTCTTCCGGATTCTTCAGTATGCATGCCGCCGACGGTGTGTGTGTGTGTGTGTGTGTGTGTGTGTGTTTTGAGACAGAGTCTCACTCTTTTGCCCGGGCTAGAGTGAGTGCCGTGGCGTCAGCCTAGCTCACAGCAACCTCAAACTCCTGGGCTCAAGCGATCCTCCTGCCTCAGCCTCCCGAGTAGCTGGGACTACAGGCACACGCCACCATGCCCAGCTAATTTTTTCTATATATTTTTAGTTGTCCGATTAATTTCTTTCTATTTTTAGTAGAGACGGGGTCTCGCTCTTGCTCAGGCTGGTTTTGAACTCCTGAGCTCGAACAATCCGCCCGCCTCGGCCTCCCAGAGAGCTAGGATTACAGGCGTGAGCCACCTCGCCTGGCCTGTTTGTGTGTTTTAACATTGGTCTACTAAATGTTTGATGATCTGTTTTTTTCTCTGTTAATTCCTTTTCATGGACTCCTTTTTTTTTTTTTTACATTATTATATGTTCTTCTATGTCATTTTAATGGATGTGTCATAATCCATTATATTAAATGGATATTTATTATATTATGTTAAATCCAATATATTATATTATATTAAATTAAACCTCTCTAGGTGGGATATTCAGAGGTTCTAATTTTTCACAATTCTGTAATAAACATTTCTCACAGTAAATATCTCTGTAAGGAGTCTCTAAATGTTTATTACCGGGAACATTCTTCTGGGTCAAGGCCAACTTGGGTAACCTATGACAAGAGACAGATTTATAGAATCATAGATTTTCTGCAAGAGGAAACTTAGTGATCTCCATTGGCTGAAATATGAGTTAATAATAATAATAGTGGTAATAATGACAATAATACCTAGTTCAACTTTTCCTTCCTCTCTTGTCTACCCACGTCATCCTATTAACACGTGCAGCTCGAGGGATGGGTACTCACTGTGTTTACAGAGCATGATTACATCAATGTATGAATAAGATAATACACTATTTTATTTCAGCCCCAGAATAACCTATGGAGTGGAAATGATAGTTTTATTATCATGTTGTTTTTTTTTTTTCAGATGAGAAGGCTGAGCCTCTGAGTGGGAAGAGACTCCTCTAATTTATGCTGCTGATATCTGGTGGAGACTTGGTCTCTGGATTCAAGTATGTGGATGTATCTGCGTGGGGGTGAGTAGAAGTCTTTTCTCAGCATTCTGCTGATGGTTTAGTGTTTTATGTTGAGTCCAAGTCATTTGTCTTGTATCGGGTCTCACTCCCTTGTTCTAATTCTCTTGTGTCTAGATAAAACAAATTTATTCTTTCGTTCACCAGCTAGTCCTTTCTGAATGTCTTTGAGGACGTTCAGAGGATACGTAAGTTTTGAACTGGGGGAGGAGGGAAAATGAACAGAGGCCATGGGATCCAGAGCAGGAGGAAATGGCCCTGGTGGGGTTGCCTAGGGGGGCTGGGTGTGAGGTGAGGTCGTGCCCAGAGGGAGGAAAGAAATGGCAGTGAGGGTGAAGGGCCTCCCAAATACACCTGGGTCCTGCCACTTGCCACTGGTTGACACCACACCTGTTTCTGAGACTCTGGGCTGGACACAGACTGCTGTGATGAATGTACTTTCATTTCATTGCATCATGTTCTTATCATGACAGCTCAAGAAAACGAACGCATAAGGATACATCACTATGGAGAGAAGTCAATTTAGATGTATTTGGTTTTTCCCCTTCATTTTAAATGTTTGGCTTGATTTCCCTTCATTTGAAGTTGCTTCTCTGATGTTGCAGAGATAACATTTGCCTCAAGATCCTAGCCAGAAAGTGGTCCCAGAAGCAGCATTCTACAGGACACTGAGCATTGGCTCCTGCGAACACATTGTTTGCAGAAGGGCAAAGAACAGGCCAGGCTAGGGGAACTGCCCAGCCTTCAGCCTTGGGAGGGAAGAGTAGGGAGGGCGCCCTCTTGTGGAACTCAGCTTGCTGTCTAGTCTGCCTAGTAACAGGCTATCTTTTCTAGCTCTTTGTACCAAGGGATATACATATTTTTTCCCCATGGATTTGTATTTGAAAGCATTCTTAGAAGATTCTGAGTACAAATTCAGACCGCTTTTAAAATCCACCAAGAACTGATAATCTCAAGTCAGTGTGCAATTCAAAAGGTTGCTTTTTTTTTTAAGAGAACCAGATTATCTGTGAATTGTCTCTCCCAAATTGGCATGTTGGGTAATTATTTTCATATTTTGGTGCAAAGTGTTTCAAAATATGCTTTTGCAATTAGATTTAAAAAAAAAAACCCTACCTCTCCCACCTTGGTAGGATTTAAGCAAAGCTCAGGCAGTTTGGAGCTATTTTTAGTCCTGATTAATTATTCGGCCAAGATAATTCCAAGTTCAGCAGCTTATTTGGAGGAGACATGACAGCTGGGCTCTCAAGTCAGCCTCAGGTCAAAGCCGACATCTTTATAACACAACAGTGCTCTCCCCACCTTTTGGGCAGAGTGCAGGGGGTGGCATTTTCTGCGACACTGGTGTCAGCTTTGCCAGCCTGGAGCCAGTGAGTGCGAGAGAAACTGCTGATTCAGGGGCCTTCAGACATGGCAGATCTCGCTGCAGTGAAAATAGGTCACTAATGACACGTGGCCATAAGCCAAAACACCGCGGCCGGGAGCTCTGAATGGTCTGCTGGTGGCAAGATCCCTTTTACTAGAACTCCGGAAAGAAAGCAATCTGCTCTAATTTGTTTAAAACAACCATGGGTTTGCAGAATTCATATGCCAAGATTGTGATCTTGCTCCCGCTGCCTTTATTTTCCTAAGCGTTCAAGTTTATTGTTCCAGTTTATCCCTTTTCCATTCCCATGCACTAAAATAACTCCAGAGCCCCTGCTTCTTTTTTGAACAGCCAAGCTGATAGGATTCTTTTTTTTCCCCAAGTGGCAGGGAGCAGAATCGAGCCAACGATGCTATTATGTTCTCTGATTCCTTATGTGCTGTTGCTGAAATGGTCCAGCCGGTCTAGTCCGTACCACACCGATCTTCAGGAAGCCATTTCTGTGATTCTAGGGAGAGGTGTCTGGTGTTGCCATTATGTGATAAAATGGTATTTTGCTTCATTTTGGGGAGTGTCGCTCTGCAATGGTGTTTCCTGTTAATCTCAATAGTTCCCTAAAAGGGGAAGGGAAGTTGTAGAGAGGAGGGCTGGGAATGGCTAATTGCCCTCCCTGTAGGCCTGGTGTGATTCAGAGTAGACATCAGAGATTTTCAAACCAAAACAAGCATCAGCATTCCTTGGAGGGTCTCTTAAAACCCAGATTGCTGGGCCCCACCTTCTTAGCTCTGATTCAGTAGGTTTGTAAGAAGAGCCCAAGGATATGCATCCTGACAAGTTCCCAGGTGATACTGCCACTGCCAGACTAGGGACCTGCCCATGCCAGAAGCACTGCTTGGCTTAGGCAGGTCAACAGTGGCCTCAGCACTGCCCGACATAAGCCATGTCCATGTCCTAGAGCTTCCTCCACTGGTCTGTAAGCAGTTATGGGTAGAGACCGTGTCTCATTCATCTTTGAATTTCCAGACTCCAGCACAGTGCCTCACACACATAGTGTTAAATGGTTAACATTGAATTAATCAATGGCTGAAGCCTATCAGCTGATCTTAGAACCCAAGTGGGTAATAGGAGATGTTTTTCTGAAGGTCCACGGTCACCTTAAATGAGATATTGGTTGTATTGAATATAAATGATGAAATCACTGAAATGAATATTTAAAAACACAATGGAGTAAGCAGAAATAAGGCAATATGCTCTCCTCGGGGATGCCCAGACTGAACAAGAAGAGCCAGGTTTCAGGAAGAGGTGGGCAGAGGAAATGTGGGCCTGTCAAGGCAAACAAGGCATTTTACACATCATCCCTAACAAAAGACAGAAAGCTGCTTCAAGTAGAGTATTAAGAAGGTGACCTGGCACCTTCCCTCTGGAGGGTCCCACATGCTGAACCTCACAGGGCAAGGTAAGAAATGGTTCTTGCCTCAGGGGAGAGTTTTCAGCATGAAAACTTTGTGACTTAGGGACTGTCCCACATGTCGGCAATAAGTGTGTAGCCCCTGGACATCAGCTTCTGGGACTCCTGCAATCTGTCTGTCCCCTTCCTTTATTTAGAGGGGAAAATGGAGTTTGAGTCTGGTTCGGCTGGCACCCCTCCCATCCCTCGTGACCTGTCCCAGCTGTCCCAGCCCTCCCCTTCCCCCTTCCCTACTTCCTATTTTGTGCTCTGTCAACACCGTCTTGCTGGGAGTTTTCTGACATGCCTTTTCTGGTTTCTGTGTTTTTTTCTCATGCTATCCTTCTGTTTGGAATGTCTCCCTTTACTGTCCAACTAGCCTGAGCCTGAATAATTTAGACTTACCATTTATGACTTCCCTTAGCAGCTAGCTCTTATAGGAAGTCTCTTCTCTGGTTTCTCATAGTACCCTGTGAATACCTCTATCACTCTTTCGTTTGTTCATTCAATAGTTATCTATGGAGCTCCTCTGACGTGCTAGGCACAGTGCTAGTCATTGGGGATACAAAGATGGACATGACGCAGCTCTTGTTCTTAAGTAGCTCATCCCTTAGTGACAAGATACAGAAAAGCAACCAAGTGACTGAAATACAAAGTAAAAAGTCCTAAGATAGGACTTTTGGGGGCTAAGACTATGTTTTATTCACCAGTGTAGCCCCAATTCATAGCAGAGTACCTGGCACACAGTAGATGTAAGCACTGGGTGCTATGGAAGTACCTAGAAAGACCACATAACCCCGGCTTGAAGTGTCAAAGAGGGTTTTTCTAGATGAAGTAACATCTTATTCAAGATCTAAAGGGTTGAGTGGGATTTAGCCAGACAAAGAGATGAGAGAAGAGCATACCGGTGAGAGGGAAAACATTTGCAAAGGTCACTATTCATTTATGCATTTGGCTATAGACCATAGATTTTGGGGGCTGAGACTATGTTTTATTCACTAGTGTACCCCCAACTCATAGCGTAGTACCTGGCACACAGTAGATGTCCGAGGGAATGTTTCTTGAATGAGTGAATGAATGAATCCGCCTTTGCTGAGATGGCTGGCAAGGGTACCAACTAGTAGCCTCGGAAGGTGATGATTCTTAGGAAGTGAACGTTTGTTGGCTCAATGGCTCTCTATTAGTCCTTGTACACTCCTTCCTGTGTGCTTATCAGTTGGTTAGCAGACATTAAAATTGCATGGGCTGTATATGCAGGTTCATTTCATGTCCTGAGAAAAATTGTTGATGTGGTTTCCACATAGCAGCAAAATGCTCCAATCCAATGCTTTGAAAACAAATGTGCAATTTCTGAAAAGAGGAATAATGCAAACGAGGTTAGAATTGGTTGAGCATTTTAGCACTGCTTGAAATCTAAATAAATCGAACTGTGTTTTTAGAAATAGGCTTCTTTTTTTAAATGATTGGACAAATACCAATTTTGTTGTTGTTGCCATTGTCAGTTGCCTCTCAAAGTGTGTTCTGCCATTAATGGCACAGGGAATCAGGTCCACAGGCCCACGCACTTACCCAGTTATTGTCAGTGAGCTCTGAATTTCTGAATCACCTTGGGAAAATGGAAAATGATTAACTCAAAGCAAAAAGGTGATTTACATTTTCTGAATGAAAGCTAGCGATTGAGGTGCTAACCCCTCAGAGATTTGCAGAGGAGTTCACGAAAGGCGTCCAGAGCATCCCTGTGTTCTCAGGAATTGCTTTAGTAAGAGGAGCCCTGCCTCAAAGCGCGAGGGAGGCAGAGCAGGCCAGAAGCAGTGAGTGGGAGAATGTGAGTGACTTGGTTGGAGAATCCCTATGCTATTCCTCTGTGCCATAATCGCGTGGGCAGACACCTGGCTGCAAAGAGCTGCTCAACAAAGGATCGTGCCTAACCATGGTGCACAGTGGTGCTGCAAAACTGTGAATGCACATTAGAATTATCTGCAGAGTTGAAAAAAATACAAACCCTAGGGCTTCACCCCAAGAGTTTCTGATTTCATTGATGTTCCCAGGTGAATCTATTTAACAGCCAGGCTTGAGACTAACTGATCACAGTAGATTAGAAGGGCCTCGCACCAGTCAAGGGTGGCGCCTTGATTGCAAGCTGTCACCTACCATGATCTCTCTTCCAGGACAAGGGCAGAGCGAAGGGGGAGCAAGAAAAGAGGAGTAACTAAGTGTTTAGCTTTAGAATCCCAGGCTGCAGAGGCTTTAGGAAATACAGTTATGTGCACATTGATTGGTGATGAAAAGGAAAATACAGAATCTGAAGAGCTAGCTAAATTTTTTGAATTATGGGACAATGGGTTACTGGTAACTTCTAGGAGGTCTTGAGACATGTTTAGTAAGAAACTCACGGATCAGGTGAAAGGACCTGTAAAGTTAAATTTGATGGGAGATGAAGGTAAGTATGGGGGAGGCGGGGAGGGGAGCCGTGGAATAGATACCAAGGAACACACTGCTGGAACATTCACCTGCGATATGGTGGAAGCCATTCAGTGACTCCCAGGAGAGGCAAGGAAGAGGCCCAGGGGCAATGCTCATAGCTATGGATGGTAACATATGTTTTAAGACTTCAGTTTAGAGAAACAAATATAATTTTTAAATTTATTATTTTAAGTACCACCAACACTGTTAGGGTGGGATTGTAAATGGAACACCCCTCCAGAGTTCTGCCCTCTAGTTACAGATTTCCAGAGAGTGTAAAGTGAATCTGACATTCACACACTTGCATTCCATTCCAAGCCTTATAAGGTTGTCAAAACCATACCGCAGTACTCCGGGGGAAAAGTGTCTTTGTAGAGAGTGTTCCAGTACTCATTTTAATAATACACTACTAAGCAGTTCTAATTTATGCCAATCTCAGTGGAAAATTCAAATTCACTTGGAAAACACTCTGGTCTAGTCCAGCCTTAGAGGTCCTGGGTTTCTTTCCTTGACCACCTCCTATTCTGAGCTTCCCTTTGTCCCTCCTGGCTAGAACAGTTACGTTTACCAGAGCCACAGGAGAGTGAGCGGCACTGGCTTCATCTTGGAAAGCCCCAGGCCTTTTGACATTAAGGATACCATCTTCCTCTGGACCCTGGGGGGGTCACACATGACTCTGACTGCTTCAAGAGCCGCAGCATCCTTATAACCAAAACTACTACCTGCTACTTCCCTATCATATCTTGCTTGGCATTGGTGGGCCCAGGGGAGAAGGTTTTGTTGATCACCCCTGAATCTCATATATACACCTCCTAGAATTTGTGTCTCATGGCCTAGTAGCACTAGAGCCAATAGCACTAATCAGTAAACAGGATATTGGATCCCACATAATTCAAGCTTCTGCCAGCAGAATTCAGCCAGGTTTCTGACATCTTCTCGAGATAGCACAGCTCTGAGCCCTCAGTACAGGATTCAGTGTGTGTAAACTGAAGGACTGGGGCATAATCCACTGATACTAGTGCAAGAACCTGCCTGAAAGAAGTCACAGAAGTCATGAAGGCCCTGAGGACCTGCTCCCAGGCCTTCCCTTTCCAGTTTTCAAAGCCTTCAGAGGGGCCTTGGCTTCTCTTTTGTCCACGGAATGCCTTTTCCTGTCTCTTTTCTTATTATCTCTGGCCTGGTATGCTTGGATCAGGTCAGAGAAGGGGTTTGCCTTAATGACATGGTTATCCTCGAATCTCCTTCAGTGTCCCCTAAGCTTATAGGTCCTCGATTCTCCAAGATTTGTGGGAAACAGCTAATAGGTGCTAGAAGAGATCTATTCAGGATATCCCTTTACCCCATTACGATGCTATAAATCTAGCAGAACCTGTGCAGTGTTTGAAAATGAGTTAGCCTCTGCTGGGGATCAAAGTTCCTATGCTTCTGAGGTCTGGTGAAATGTAGTTTGATTTGCCAAAGAAGTTAGTACTCTAGGTATTTCATGCCGATGATCATCTTTTCCATCAATTGCTGGATAGTAGCTGGAGTCCCCCAGATCCCTTGGGGCCATTGTCTAAAACTGAGAGCATCCACTGGGCCCTGAAACCGTCTCTTCCTTGTCCCTGTTTGCATCTGAATCTGATACTTATCACTCCTTAAAAATCAGCTCTGAAAACCATTGTCTCTGGTAACCAGTGTTGGGCATTCTGAACCTATGATTTGGGTTTCCTTTGGTATCTATTTAGAAAACAATTGTCTGCCCAAATCTATATTTTATCTGAATTTTTACTCTCCACAATGCACGTGTGATGGGGCTCAGGGATGGTGAGGTCTCCTGGGTTTGGTGTGTTCTATTCTCCTCTCTCTCCTGCCGCCCACCCCCAGCTTTTCCGGGACTCTTTTGTGCAGGAGGGACTGGGAGGCTCCAGCACTCAGGTCACAGAATCTGAAGCTGGGATGAGGGCCCAGGTGCTGGCTGTGGAGTGTCATTAAAGACTCCTTAACCGGTGCCACTGAGCTCCAAGTTTCTCCTTTCCTGGCTGCTTCTTCTGTCTTGGCCTTTCCAGGTCCTGGGGGTTGACACCTGAAGTTTTTATCTAGCACGAGCCTATTCCTGAAAGGCTAGACACATGCAAATTCTTGGCCAATTCATTGTTTCCTAACCTTTTCCAAGTGGTTCCTACCCCGGGAATGCCCAAAGAGGGATTGTCTTTCAGCCACCAATTTGTACCTATTCCTTTCTGTTCCACAGCAGTAGAATGTTATGGGATGGTCTTCTTTCCCTCTCTTTAGGAATCACCTCTCCCCACGCCCCCAGCCTCCCCAAGGTCAGCAGGCATAACCCTTAAGGCTTAACAGGCACCGTAGGCAGGGTGTGTCCCGAGCCTATGAATGGTGTTGGGTGAACCCACCTCTACGCTGGTCATCAGCACACTCGTGGGGCCTTGCACATCCTGAATTTCCCTTTCTTCTTTTCCTGTTTAGTTTTATTGACCAAAAGAAGGAAGGAGGCCATTCCTGGTATGCCAGCCAGAGTTCCTGCTGCAGCTTCCTCTTCAGAGATTACTTAAGATCTGCCTTCTATGTATTTTTTCTTTCTACTGTCTTTTTTTGTTAACTGCATTCTAAAACAAAGTTTCCAGACTCAATTTACAAGCAGAGGTCATTGTCCTTCTCTCAATGTCTGGTTAGAGAAAGAGGACCCGCACCGGGCTGGGGCTGTTGGCACTTGGGAAGGCTGGCTGGAGTCTGTGGTGTTCTTGCCTGACTGGAGGCAGTGTTTGCCTTGAGGCCATCAAAGACCCCAGACACCTCAGAAAGCCTGAGGCTTTCTACCAGCCTTCTTCCCCCATGCACACCTGGCCTCTGGCCATCCTTCGTTCTGGCAGCATCTCAGAGGTGCCTTCTAGGCGTGATCAGAAGCTGAACTCCCACCCCTCGCCAGCTCCTCCCCTCCCCACCTCCACCGCCAAGGCTGGAGCAGTGCTTCCTGGAATAGTTTCAGCTCTTGCTAATAAGTAACTTTAGCAAATGAGTGGCCTGCAGCTCCTATCGCTGGGTCTAATGCATGGACCTAGTTTTAAAAAATTTTTACATATAGAAAAGTTGATATATACATGTACAGCTTGATGAATTTTCAAAAGCTGAATATTCCTGTGTAACCAGCACCCAGGTCAAGAATCAGAATATTAGCAGCATCACACAGCTCCTTTAATGTTCCTTTCTAGTTACCCTAGACTTCTAGCAGCATGGATTAGTTTTCCTTGTTGATAGATCTTATATTGATGGAAGCAAGTAGTTTACACTCTTTTGTGTCTGAGTTTGGCACAACATTATGTTTGTGCGATTCATCTGTATCATTGCAGGGGGTTGCAGAACATACATTTCATATACTGTGTGGTATATGTGTGAACATACCACAGTGTATCCATTTTACTATTTTGCTCCATTTTTTGCTACAAATTTTGGCCATTACAAACACTGCTGCTGTGACCGTCATGTCACCTGTCTTTCAGGTGGACATAGATAGGTGTTTCTGTTGGGTGTGCACAGAAGAGAAAGTGCTGGGTCAAAAGGTTTGCATGTGTTCAGCTTTGGTAGATACAACCAGTTTTTCAAAGTGTATGAGAGTTTCGGTTCCTCTCCACCCTTGCCCACACTTGGTATTGTCTGCATTTTCATCGTAGCTATCCTGGTGGGTGTGTGGTGGTATCTCACTGTGGTTTTAATTTGCATTTCACCTTGAGTGGCTCTGTGGCATCCAGGAATGAAGCTAGTTATGGCAGACATATGTCTGTTCACACTTTCAAGAGATGCAGCCTTCCCTCTGCCCCACGGCCCCCACTTTAGAAATATCTTATTTGTAGAGGCTAGCGTGAAAATTCAGAGCCCTTCCACAAAGTATTGTGCAGGTGACATTGTCTGCCTGGTACAGACACAGGTATATGTGAGTGTGCCCTGCGATGGGATGGCATCCTGTCTGGTTCCCACCTTGAGCCCTGAGCCGGCGGGATAGGTTCTGGCCACCCGTGACCCTGAATTGGAATGACTAGGTAAATAATTCTCTTGTTTTTATTAATCTTTCTTAAATATATGTATAGCTCATATTTATTTCAAAGTTCAATCTTAGAACAGTTTTAGTGTTTATTTAGGAGTTTGATGATGTTTCTGGGACCAGAAATATACTGTAGGAACTTAACTCTTGTTTATATCAACTAGCCTGCAATAAAATTGGTTTCATTATATATCATTTCGCTTAAAGTTGAAGTTTCCAAGAACCTGTCCACGACATTAAGTGAGGACTTACTATAACTGGACAAGTGGGCAAGGATATATGTACAAGGGAGTTCACTGAAACATTATATTGGGAAAAATATCCATTAATATAAGCAAGTCAATGCGCATTTATACATTGTACTGTGTACCTCTTTAAAAAGTGATATTGGGTTGGGTGTGGTGGCTCATGCCTATAATCCCAGCTCTTTGGGGGCTGAGGCAGGAGGATCATTTGAGGTCAGGAGTTCAAGACCAGCTTGGGCAATACAGCAAGACCTCATCTCTATGAAAATAAAAATAAAAAAATTAGCTGGGCACAGTGACAGGCATATGTAATCCTAGCTATGTGGGAGGCTGAGGCAGGAGGCTCACTTGAGCCCAGGAGTTTGAGGTTGCTGTGAGCTATGTGATCTTGCCACTGCTCCAGCCTGAATGACAGAGGCAAGACCCTCTTTCTGAAAAAAAAAAAAAAAAAAAAAAAGACATCCATCGTATTCCCATTGGAAAGATATCTAACATATATGTTTAAAAATCAGATTACTGAATAATTTTTATCTGCTTTAGTAAAATATAAAATTAAATTAAATTAAATTAAAAAGACCGAAAATATATATACTGAAATGTTAGTGGTGGTTACTTTTCTCCAGTGGTGAGATTTGGGTTGATTTTTACTTTTTCTTTATACCTTTCTGCATTGCCTAATTTTTGCAAACATTGATTACTTGTTACTTTGCAACTCAAAACAGCTATGACCATTTTGAGACATGAAATTTTTATTACTGAGAGACACAGATTAGAAAAATCAAAGGATTTCATTCTTTAACAAAGATGAAGTTTTTTATTATGCTAGTAAACTTAGCCTCAGCCTCACAAGCTAAACTCAAAGTGAGGGTGAGTAGGATTCATGAGGAAGAAGAAAAAGAAGCTTAAAAAAATCTGGAGTCTACAGAAATCATAGAAATTTCTACAAGGGATAGAGAGAAAAGTGGGAATTAGCCTTCGTGTGGTTTAACTGCTGCGTTGATCATTGGCTCGTCAGAGGAGAAACCTGGACGGTTAACGGTTCTTCTTGTATCAGACAGTGAAACGAGTGCATGTCAAATAGTGTTTGGCAAATGGACCTGCAGAGCCACCCTCCAGCAGTTTCTGAAGGGAGTCTCAGCTCCTTGTTCCTGAATTGGTGGAGCAGGATCTGGGCCAACTCCTTCCCGTTTTTGACTAACCCCGAATGAACTCCTTATGCCAAGTCTGGAGCAGTTCCAGCACACCCAGTGCTCAAGGTTGACAGCCAGCTGTTGGCAGCTCACACTGACTAATTTTCTTTTCTCTTAAATGATGCAGAAATATGTTGCTTTACATATGCAGAAAAAAATGAATCGAAGGACCTGATTTGAAAAATACCCTAAACCTCCTTAAATCAGCCTTAAGTCAGTTTCTTTGCCCATTTATTCTGTTGCACTCACTGTAGCGAAGTGGGAAGGGGTCACCCAGAGAAATGCCCTCTTTATTTATGATATGTAAAGGGAATTTCCCAGCAAATTCCCCTGCAAAAAGGAGAACTTGGATACTAATGAGGAACCTGCCTCCCTTGCCATTCTCTTGCCACTGGCAAAGTTCTCCGAAAGCTTCCTGCACCCCGGGGTTCCTGAGGGGCCAATTGCTGTGTGGTGTGAGTCTGCAGGACCTCCACGCCCTGACAGTGAGGTGGAGACCTGGGGCTGCCCGTCTCTGGGTCTGTTCCTTAAGGAGTCATTTTTGATTCTTAAACTTTCATTTAATGACCAATGAGACTCTTCCCTGTACAAATCTTTATTCACTTAGCACGTTGGCCAACTTAGGAGCTGGGTCTTAAACCACCTAGTTAGGCAGATTGTGATTTTACTTAGGGAAGGATCTCAGCTTCTCAAAGCTTTTAAATTCCAATTGAAAATGAAGCTTTCTATATTTATTTAAAACAGAATCTATCCTAAAAATAGACATATCTTAGGAACTGGAATATTTGAGGACATGTATTATCTTTGTTCTCTATCATCCAGTCTTCTTGAGAGGTAGTGTTGCCTAGTGGTTAAGGTCAGACGCACTGGAGTGTTTCTTCATCCATAAAATAATACCTACCGCCCTGGGTTGTCGGAAAGATTAAATGAAATAATGCTTTGGAAGGACACAGTGCTGGCCTGGCACAGACCAACTAATGGAGGCCAGCAATACACGCTGTCCTCACCCCTGGCCCCCAATCAATGTAGCAGGCATCTTCAAAGAATCCTTAAGTATTTAGAAAGCTTGGCATCATGAACAGGTTTTTTGTTGTTTCAAAATACGCTGTCTTTCTCAGAAACTCCACTATTTGCGGGGTTAGAAGGTCCATTCTCCAAGCCCCAACCCGCCAGCTCCACTTACCTACTGCTGCAGGCCTTGCCCTTTGCTAACACCGCCCTCTGGGTCCAGGACTCAGCCTGTTCTCCCAGGGCTGGGAGGGGGGCTTTGTAAGTGTTGTGGACTATGGACAGAAAGGCCACCCTCAAAGGGCAGTTCAGCAAATCCTCGAGTCAGAGGAGGATCACCTGCGGTGACGTGTGGGACAGTGTCACGGGAGGGCCCTGTCCAGCCACGCCGAGAAAAACAAGGGAGGGGGCAGAGTTGTGTGCACATGACAGGAGCCAGCCGGACCTGCAGCAGGCCTCCTGGTCCTGGCTGCCCCAACAGATCTTTGACACGAACCCTCTGATCTGCCTTTCCTTTTGAGCCTGGGCGGAAACAAACTTTCAGAAAAATAACCTTTCCTTTCTCTCAGCCTTCCAGTCATAACAACTCTAATTCTTCTTCAGACAAAGTGGATATTTCTGCCCACTAGGGCAAAGGTCAGGAAGCGCTGAAAAGAAAGAAAACACAGTGATTAATATTTCCAGATCTTATCGTCTACCCTTGCAACAGAAGGTTCTGACTTCTGTGCAGCTGTTGCGGATGCAAAGAAAAAGAGATAATTGGGAGTGTGGTGGCTCCTTGGGAATTTCTCTGGGTGGAGGATATTAAATTAGGAAGCCAAAGAGTTTCTGTGGAGGAGGCTCTGGGAGAGGGGAGCAGGGGTGAGGGCGGACGGGGAGTGGTCGCTATAGCACCCTTACTCTCCATGTGCTCAGTGTCCCCAGAATAAGTTCACGCTCGGCAGTTTTGCCTTTTTCTCTTCCCTGAAGCCCTCCCCAAGTCCTGGAAGAACCAGAAGATCACCGTGGCTGAGACAAGATCTGTTTGAAGCAAGACTGAGTTTGTCAGCTGACTCCATCACCACCTCCTAGACGGCGGGATGCACGAGCTCAGCACTGGTTAAAAACTGCTAGACGTTAAGACTGGGCCTGGCTCCAGTTTTTTTTTTTTTTCTCTGATTCATGGATTAAAGTGGAATTTTCCAGCAAGGCTTGATGGGGGAGGAATTCTTCTCTTGGGTCTACAAGTTCTTTTTATGCAGCAGGGGAAGCCACCCTGTGGCCATATGTGGGCAGTCTCTGCCCATTCCTTCAACCGTAGTATCTACATTAAGCAGAGGAGTAACCATCCTCTGCCAAAAGGACCCCAATTACAGCATTGTTTTCACTTATTCACCCCAAAGAGTCACAGACTTATTGCCAAAGTGTGTAGGGATTTGGATTCTCTGTGTTTATTAAGCAGTGTATTACTATAAACGGAATTTTGCAGTATAATCTCCCTGAGCAAGTCACTTAACCTCTTTATCAGTCAGTTTTCACATCTAAGAAATAAAGCGGTTGTACCATTTTCTATATCCTTTCTAGCATTAACAGTATTATTTTTAGAAATAAAAATTAATAACTTTAAAAATAATAATTAAAATTTTTTTAATAGAGACAATTTTTCCATTTTATAAAAGGAAGGTCTAGCTGACAAAATTTTAGCTGTTGGAGTATTTATTTCTTGTTTGTTTTGTAGGTGATGATGAGTGTATGTGTTAAAGTTTAGACCTACTTGAAATGCTTTTGGAGTGCATGGGAATGTTGCAAATTTAAAGGTAGATTTGAGAGTATTTAATCCCCAAAATGCTGGTACTGGGATGAAATGTCAAGTGAGACTTGAAGGTTGGACCCCAGTAATGATGGCTGGTGTGAACGTGGGACAGTGACTCTTCGTTACTCAGGGACAGAGTCGTAGGCCTTGAAATAGAACCTCGGTGGCAGCAACACAATACGTGAGAGTGATGAGGACCTTCGAGTGAGCAGGACTTTCCAGACTGTGGGGAGTGAGTGGGCACCAGCCCGGGTGGCAGGCATCACATTCGTTTCCCAACCGCTCCTTAAGGGTTATTTCTGTAGACAGGCAATCGCTGTGGTTGGAGAAGGAATGGGAGAGAGTGGGGGAGGGATGACTTGCTGTCCTTTGAAGTGAATACTTAACAAAATACATAGTTCTTGAAAAGGAGGTCATTATTTATTTTGCTTGGCTTTTTGTTCCTATTCAGCAAAACTTGCCAAGAGAATCTACTCCCAAGTTTCTTCAAGTCACTCAGAGTCAAAGGACAGACAAGAGATAAAACCGCAGATCTCATTTTGCAGAGGTTTATTGGCCTCCTCTGATCGCTGTCCTACTGGCGAGCTTTGTTGGGTCTGATTGAACATACCAGTAAGACGGCAGCCTGTATTGGGAAAGCGCAGTCACACGCCTCACAAGCTGTGACATCAGTAGACCCTGGGAGCAATAACATCTATGTGCATCAAACTGGTGGCATCGAAGGGGCCCTATTGTTCCCATTAACATCTCTGAGACTTTTGGGTGCCAGGGAGTCTGCAGTCAGTTTCCTTCCTTCTGCATGTGCATACAAATGTTTCTTGCCTTGTCCTAGAGTACCCTGCAGAAGAACAGCAACTCAATGCTCAGCCTCACCCTAGACTTACCCTCATTTCCGACAAAAAAAAGAATTTTTATATCCCATCCTGGATTTTTAGCTATAATTTAGCTTCATTGCAAAACGTCAGCCTAGCTCACAGCAACCTCAAATTCCCAGGTTCAAGCAATCCTTCTGCCTCAGCCTCTGGAGTAGCTGGGACTACAGGCATGTGCCACCATGCCCAGCTGATTTTTTTTATTTTTAGTAAAGACCGGGTCTTGCTGTTGCTCAGGCTGGTCTCGAACTCCTGAGCTCAAGCGATCCTCCCACCTCAGCCTCCCAGAATGCTAGGATTACAGGCATGAGCCACTGTGCCTGGCCATCTTCTGGAAATTAAAACCACACCATGGCAATTCTTTTAAAGTTTTTGATGGGAGAACTGGGTAGGATGTTGAAGACATCCCAATCGTCATCATCAAAAACAATAAATAACTCCTGATTGTACAATGTGAATTATATTTTGCTTCCAGGGAGCTTACAGTCAAATATTTAACTATTTATACACATAAACATAGCCTAAGCTAAATAAATCAATAATCTGATGCCACACAGAAGGATTGAATGCTCTCACTGACACCTTTAATCGGTTTAGGAATGATGGGATGAAATCCTACCAGTGTACACAGTCCATACATGTGAATGTTAACTGCAGAGTTTCTTAGATGAAGATTACCAAATGGAAGTAGTAAAAGTTTACTCCCTAAAAAGAAAAATAATGTTCATTACCAATTTGGAGAAATGGCATACTCCCCTGTTATTAAAATGCAAGTTGTGGGATATGGATTCTGGTTTAATAGTTGTATCTTTTGTGGATAGCGCTTTTCCTTTAAAGTCAGGTTGAGGCTTATTACAACCAGGTTACAATAAGCCGTTATTTTTATTTAACCCTTTCCCGTAGGAACAACATGTCCAAACAGCTATCTGTATAACTTAAGGCACATTTTTCTTCCAACAAGTGCATAGCCACCTCCTCTGAGAGGGCAAGAGCTACACAAACCCATCTTTTGGAGATCTGATGAGCATTATGTATTTATTTGTTTGTGACTTGAATCAGATGTATGATTTCAGCACAACTAAGTATACTGTAAATGAATTTAAACACACCACTTGTTAGAATAGCATTTGCTCAGATTATCAAATTTATGTTTGCTGCTCGCTGGTGCCCAGGATCATTGACTGGCTCTTAGGGTCACCGGTCGGTATTTATTCCAGAGCTTCTATTCAGTTTAACACACTAACAACAGTTCTGCGTTCTTTTTCCTGCAGACTTTCCATGGCTTGGCCTGGAAATCATGTAAAAGAGAAACTGTAACTCAGAAACTCAGAGACCCAAAGAATACAGTTTTTCTTTCTTTCTTTCTTTTTTTTTTTTTGTTTTTATTTCAGGAAGGAGAAAGGAAATTCCTGAATGTAAGTACCAGGGTCCAAAAGTCAGAGTGGATTTTCTGAGGCTATTTATAGTTGTTTAACCCAGTCACAGGGACTTGAGGCGATGTACTTGTCAAAAGTGGCTGAAAAATGAAAGAAAAGCAAAATATTATTTTTCCCACATGGTAGGCTGGAAGGCAAATCTACTTAATGTCGATTTATTTTTTCTTCCTTTTCTCCTTGGATCAGTCACTCATCTCTCAGCTCTGTCTCTGATAGTGGCTTATCAATCTGTATCTTATGCCACAGGCCAGGAGCTGCCTTCTGTGATACCTGCCGAATGGCTATAGATGTGTTAGTTGTACTCTTAACTTTTATTTTATAATGTGTTTTATGTTCATGAAGTTCCCTGAATTTTTTTTTTTTTTTGTTTTGTTGGGGTTGTTGTTTTTTCGGTTGTTTGTTTTCTTTTTTTTTCTTGGACCCCCCGGCCGGGGGTTGAGGGGGGTTGCCCAGTTGGTTGGCCTTTTTTAAGGGGCGAGGAAAAGTTCCCAAACTTCTTTTTTTTTCCTTCTTCCCCTTTTTTCAACGGGGCAATTTCCTTTTTTTTTTTCCTTGCGTTGAGGAGGTTTTTTGCCTTCTTGGGCTTCTTGGTTGAGGGGCGGGTTGGGTTTGTTTCTTGGGCCCAACCCCGGTTGCGTTTTTGGCCCAGGGGGGGTTTTTTTCCCCCCTTTTCAAACGCTCTTCTGTCTCTTTTTTGCCTCTTTGCACTCGCGGGAGCCCTAAAAGAGGGTTGAAGCCCATTATCTGCCCAAAGGAAGGCAAGAGTCTAAAAAGAACCTGAAGGCCCAAAGGGGGTTTTTATGCAGAAGTGGCAGTCATTTTAATTAAGAGGGGAAGTTTGTGAAACGGGTCAGTTTCTTAAGGACATCTATTGGCCATCTGCCTAGAAGCTAGTTTTCCCTGCCTCACATCAGAGGATGGCCCCTCCTGGGAAGCAGAGCTGGAATAATAAGACATCAGAGAGATACTGATGGCCAGTGTGGCTGCTGTGGTCATCAGAGCCAGGTGGCCAATGTTCCAGAGTCAGCGAGGCCACTGAATTGGCAGTTGTCTGCACAAGTTTGTGGTCTTAAAAGACCTAAAAACCTTGGACTTATTTTAATGAGGCAGGTGCCAAAGAGAAATTGCTACCTTGAGAAATGGATGCATAAACAACCACAGTAAGGAGCACAGGTTACTGTAGCTTAGTGGGTTGGGGTTGCACAGGATAAATTGATCCAAGTGAAGTTAAATGAAAGATACCAAACACAAAGTAAGTGAGATTAAAAAAAAAACAGGGCATTGGCCTTCCTAATCAGGCAGAAACGTTTCTCCAAGCAAGCCATGTAATTCAGGCAAAATTACGCAAGTATGAAGACCTGGAGAGAGATGGAAAATCATAGCAGCCACAGCCACAGCCAAACCAAATAGTACAGAAACTTAAACTAATGCAGGGTTAGTGTGAGAAAATCCTACAGGCAATATCACCCTGGACGCAGGGTGAGTCTGTGATCCAAGGAGTAGCTGATACTCAAAGACCAATGTGCTGCAGATGACATCAATTCTTAGGTGACAGTAACACCGATGTTACCACATTTGTGATTGCTTTGTGCATGTCTATTGAATAAACCTGTAGCTCTAAGATGGCAAAGACATTATCTGGGTCTCACTGCTACCACTTTCAGAGCCCTCTATGGGCATTCCTTAGAGATCACACCACTTCCAAGCTTGGAAATGGTTTCAGAACCATCCTCAGCATAGGATTCAGAGTGATCAGAGTTGGCATGGGAGATGAGATCTATTTGTAGTCTCTGCAGTGTTTTTTGTCTTCTCAATGTGTTTGTTTGCAAAGTGTCACATACAAAAGCTCTATTCAGGGTTGTTAAAATAGAAACACAAACTGGGCGTTGGGTCACTAGGTTCTGGGACAAAGCCTGGCAGCACCCCACCCCTTGATGAAATTATAGCTGATGACCAACTGCCCAGCAAGTTCTGTCCCTGCGTTGCTATGTTACCTGGGCTTTACAAAAATGGCACACAAACAGGACAATCCTGGCAAAGTGAGTGTATATCACTTGTGTGTGTGTATGTGTGAGAGAGAGAGAGAAACCCTGACTATAGGGAATGATGAGACACACAGGTTTTCTAACCCCTTGCAACTCCAATTCTCCTGCTCTCCTTGCCTTCTGCATTTCATTTCAAAACTAGCCCCCTTTTCTTTGTAGGATAGAATTGACTCCAGTGTCAGTCCAGATATGACTGACTCTGGTTCCAGGATCCACAATAGTTTGGATTCTCAATGACAGCATTAATGTACGTAACCCCTTTCATCTAGGTGTGTGTGTAGTTGCATAATTGGGAAGTCTCTGCCTCAAGTCGTTCCTGTGAAGAGAGTGCCAAGAGGAGACACACTTGCTTAAGCTTGTCGTTAAAGCGTACAACAGGGCTATATTCCACAGGTTCTTGTGATAGGGATTTTTTTGCCATATGGAAGACTATTCCCCTTAATCTCTTCCACCTTTTTCTGATGTCTCCCTTTTTGTTCCCTCTAACAGACCAGAATGTGGCTCTGAAAGCTAGCTTATTTTTTTATTAAATTAAAATTTGAAAGTTATAGTTTATTAATTGGTAGGCCTCAAATATGTTATTTTTCCATTCTCCTATGAGTTAATGAAGACCCTCAACCCTTGACAAAACCAATAGAAAATTTACCAAACTCCATACTAGCAAGTTGTTCTGTTTTGCTTTATTTGTTTTGAACTTTCTTTTGGACCTTGCATTTTTAGTCTAAGGTATTGAAGTAACAATCCTCATATAAATTCAAGGCAACACATTCCAAGTGTAGTCCATGACTTAATTATTAATACTTTCCTACCCCGGCCATCAGTCTGGGTAGCCACACCCTTGCACACTTTGAATAGTAATGTAGGTAGGCATTCAATTCCTGAGCAAGAGCAAATACTTGAGCAAGTTAGGGGAGAAACCCATTTGTACAAATGTCTTCCAGGTTAGCTCAACAGTTAAAAGTATCATTTTAAAAACATCTATTATGGGTTAGGCACAATGCTAAGTGTAATATGGTTTATTTTAAATTCTTGCAACAGCCTTGTGAGAATAGGTATTATTTTCCTAATTTTGTAGAAAAGTTTAGGTGTGTGCTAAAGTTCACACAGCTAGAAAACAGCTAAGAATGCATGTGCTCAGAGCCCTCTTCCGTCTACATGAGTTAATTTGCCCGTTAATCAACAGATCTTACTAACAACTATTACTTAATCTAGTGCATTCCAGTTTACAAAGCACTGTCACATACATTGTTTTCTCTCATTCAAGTTTCATAACAATTCTGTGAGTAGGTCACTGTAATCCCACTCAACAGATGAGGAAACTGAGGCCCCAAACAGTGAAAATATGGAAACAAGGCAATATTGGAGCATTTGTGAATGCACCCTAACTAAAGACTGATATTCTATTTCTGGAGGAAAAATGAACTGAGCAGGCTTCTCACCAGAGAATTCTCATTTACCAGATATGCACAAAATCAAAATAAGCTTAATAATCTCCACAACCCATGGCCCCAGTGAGAAGGAAGAAGAGTGCCCCAGCCCAGAGAAGAGTAAGGAATACTGTTTTCACCCACCTGGGGCAGTGCACACTGAAGGCTGGAAGGTGTGCACCCACACCAGCAGCCTGCAGATGCCTGAGGAGTGCTGAGGTCTTCTTTATCCATCGGGTCAGGGAAAGGCAATTCTGCCAGTGGGTTATAGCCAGGACCAGCACATGGGTCTAGCAGCCTCAGACTGTGCTGGAGAGAGGCCCAGCGGGATCCTCCTTTTATGGGGCCGGCTTGAACCTTGCCCAGAACTGCCAGGCATTTAAAACACAGCCTTCACCTACCCACATTTGCACCACACCCTTCAGATTGTAGCCCCCACAGCCTTCACACTTTCTCAACTCAAGCATGGCATTGTGCCTACCTTCCAACTCCGCATTGTCACAAAATTGGAACCTCTTTTTATAATGCAGGGCCTGCAGGCTACAGCTACTTCAGAGAACTGCTTGGTGGCTAAAGTGAGAAATATTTCTTATAAGGAGGCTTTTGCCAAGGATTTGTCTCTGGGGACCATTATCAACAAATGTGAAGGAAGAGGCCACACCCAAAGAGCCCACGCAAGTGCCCATCATACCCTTTCCTTTTGGGAATTACCCATCGTAGGCAATCTCTACAAATGGGCCATATTTGTTTCTTTATATAACATCACAAGAACTCACTGATGGAGTAGAAAATGTCCACAAATCTGCATTTATGTCAAGGGCCAAAAGGGAGCCAAGTAAAGCTTTGGGGCTGTGCCTAAAATGAAATAATTATCAAAGCTTGATATTTCTTTCCCAGCATCTGTCCCTTCCTTGTTACACCACTCAGTTGTTTTTAGGAGTTGGCTCCTTGCAGTGATTCTTGAGGCCAGAGGTATTGTCTGCTCTGCCTCTAAGAATCATTTTTCCACTTGCCACGCCTAGAGTTGGAAAGAAGAACGGGCCAGGGTGGGTCTGTTTGAGAGTTATTGTTCATACGGTCTGTGTCAGCAAAGGCTGCCATCAGCTTACTGGTCACATGTCACCGAGCCTCATTCCGGCACCCACTGGGATAATAACCGCCTAATCCAGCTACACAGAGAAAGCTGGAACCCATGGGTATCGGCACCTCTTCTGTGCTGCATAGCTCTAACTGGAACTTGGCGCTTCTGTCTCCAGTCATTCTTTACCTAAATACAGTCCATTTTTTAAAAAAGAAGAAGAAAGCCAGCCTTGAAGGGTTAACACCAATGAATAGTTGGAAACTTGTTAAGAGATTTTTTTCCCCCTAACACATTTTAAAGTTTAGGAAAACCTAGAAATGAAATGCCTAAAAAAAGCCAGTTTCTGTCTATATTTTGAAATCATTTTTGTATCTTTAAAAATATGTGTTTGCGATCTTCAGGGAGTAAGGGAAAAATGTATATGCCATTGCTAACTTCCTATTTCTAGGGATAGTATTTTAATATCTATAAATCATACTTTGGTATTACACATCAAAAGACATAGAGTTTTAAAATAGTGCAATTCTAGGATGCTTCTCACCCCCTATTTCTTCCCATTTTTATCTTTCCTAAAGTATGAGGACCTTTAGAATTCTGAATAGTGACTTAAACAATTCAGTAAATTTTTTCTGGAGGCTGGATTAAAATTTACCTTTGCACTATCTCTATGTAGCAAGTAGAATTTGCTAAACAAGAAACAGTATAAACTCATTTTTAGGACTATTACTTCATTTACTTAAGAAAGGGCTTTGATCACATTTAAAACCATTTTAACATCATTTGAAGGCAAATACTTAGTGAACAAATTACAAAGCAGTAGTTCAGACAGGAAAGATATTTTTTAGGGCTTACTTGAAAGTACTACAAGTTGTTTTAAAATTTTTCACTAAATCATACCAGGCTTCCTTCCATTTATTACAAATGGATGGGATTTTATTGACCATGAAAATAGTACACTCCTGGGAGGAGAATTCCCAGTGAGGATTCAGTCTTGGTTAACTAGGTAGGTTAGCCAGATAGCATAGCAGAGGGGGACCCTGTAACCATGTTCTCATTGATTTAGTCCAAAAAAATTTTTTTTTGCTCCTCTGTGCACTGTGCTATGTGCTAAAGATAACAGAAGATAAAATACACATATTTCCTGGGCTCGACCTCATGGAACTTACAGTCAAATGGGGAATAGAGAAAGTTATCATTCAATCAAATGCTTTGATGAGGGAAGAGAAGAATTCTTTGGAAGCACATGGAGGGAACCCCTCAATCAGATCTGGAGAAGCAGTGTCTACACTGAGACCTGGAGGAGCAGTAGGAGTTGGAGAGGGGAGATAGAGTAGGGAGTGTTATAGATTACAAGATAGGTGAAGCCACAGAGGCAAAGGAGAGTGTGGCCTGGAGGTGTAAGAGGAAAAAAAAGTTCAATAACTTGGAGCTTAGACAGCAAAGGTGCTGGGTCTGGCAAGACGGAAAGCTCTATAGGTACACAAATGCTGTAGAGTATGACTGCTCAGAAGTATTCAACACAATTTAACTCCTTTTCTCTCTTGAAATTTCTTCTTTCCCCTTTGGACTTCCATAACACTACACTCCCTTGGTTTTCCTCCTACTTCATTGGTCACTCCTCAGTCTCCTTGAATGTCTCCTTTTACCCTGCTCAACCTCTAAACATTAGGGTTCCCCAAGACCCAGTCCTGGATACTCTTCTCTGCTCTATTTACCTTCGATTTACATTTACAAAGTGATTTCATCCAGTCATGTGGCTTTAAATAGCATCTAGGCCTATGACCTCCAAATTTTTACCCCCTGCCCTCACCTCTCCCCAAAATCCCGATTCATATGTCTATTTGCTTCCTTGGGTGCTCCCTTGAGCTGTCTAACAAGCAACTCAAACACAACATTCACTTAGTTAGAATGCTATTGGCTGTAAGCAACAGGAGACCCAACTCAAAAAACTCAAATAGTTTAAGTTGTAAGGTCATCCTTTGAGTGTGTTTCCCGCCTAGGTAGTTCTTAGGGATGGTACTAGAGAGGAGGAAAAGAGTTTGTTACTAGGGAGTACAAATTCCACTGACAAAAGGAAGATTAACAGGAGAAGTTTATTTATGCATCTAACAGTCATACATGTGGCAATGCTCGGGGATGAGTAAGTCAAAGAGGTGGTTAGAATTTGGGGCTTATAAACCTAACTTAGTAGGAGAAAGGAAGATGGGAGAAAAGGCTTTTATGGGAAGAACAAATAAGATTTGTTTTCTTTTGTTTTTAGGAAAGACAAATGGGTATCTCAGAGAACAAATGAGAGATAAAGATTGTGCTAATGTTTGTCCATACAGGTACAAACCATCTTTCCATCTCTTTCAGGGCCATAAATCTCCCCCATGGAGGGGATTTATGGTAGATTTACTCTTGGTCTCTCTCCTGGCATCAGACCCACCCCAAAGAGGGAATTATGACAGCCTCATTTCCCAGAATTTTCTGCTTCTAGTCAGATAAGGGAAGTTCTGAGAAGGCTTCTTTCTGCATCTGTTGAATTTCAAATGTCTTTGGTTTATAATAATCCCTATGCCAAAGTCACATATTTTTGAGGTAGCATATCCTGATCCCTTTCAGTGCTGAATTCTTTCAGTTGAACAAAGTTGTACAAAGGGATTTCAGTATTCTGAACTGGGTCTTAGGCTAATTCTGAAATTGTGAGTTGCTGAGGGCCTAGGTTAGTATGATTCTTCTTAGCTCTGACCTAGCCACCTTTTTTAATTCTATTCACCAGAAGATTCAAATTGAACTCAATAGATATTGTGGACCTATCATAATGCCTATTATAGTATATATATATTAGGTTCTTAAGTATGAAATGTCTGATTTCCTTAAGTGCTAAGTTTGACAGTTGATATCTCTGACATTTCACTTTGACATTTATAGTTTTATTTTTATTGTGAAGGTACATCCTCAGTCCTTCAAATGCTCATTTTGGCTTGTGATTATCTTTCAAGTTTTTTTTTAGAGAAATTTTTGTGAAACCATGAATAAGTCAAAAATTGGTGTTATTTTTGAATATGAGTTCCATCATGGAACCAATGCAGCGCAGACAGCTCGAAATATCTATGAAGTGTTTGGAAAGGATGTGGCTAATGAACACACAATACATCGATGGTTTCAGAAGTTCCATTCTAATGATTTTAATCTAGAAAATAAGCCATGCGGGTGACTGGACACCAAGGTGGATAATGGTGAGCTGAAAGTTGTAGTGGAAGCGAATCCATCTTGACCTACACATGAATTAGCAGCAAGGTTTGACGTTACTATTCCAACTATATTGGACCATTTGAAACAAATCAGCAGGTAAAGAAGCTGGATAGATGGATTCTGCATGAATTAAACAAATATCCCAAGAAATATTGTCTTGAAGCTTGCCTTTCTCTGCTATCATGACATAAAGGTGAACCACTTCTACACTGTATTTTTACATGTGATGAAAAATGGATTCACTTTGACAATCTCAAGCATTCAGCATAATGGTTGGATAATGATGAAGTGCCCAAAACACAGTCCAAAATCGAATATTCATCCAAAAAAGCTAATGGTGTCTGTTTGGTGGTCCAGCGCTGGTATAATCCACTACGGCTTCATGAAACCTGGTCAAATGATTATAGCAGATGTCTACTGCAATCAATTGGATGAAATGATGAGGATGCTTGTGATTGAGCAGCTTAGATTGGTCAATAGAGACAGGCCAATCCTCTTACAAGACAACGCCGGGCCACGTGTCGCACAAACAACGCTGCTCTAACTGCATAAGCTGGACTTGGAAACTCTCTATCATCCATTGTATTCACCAGATCTCGCTTCAACTGACTACCACTTCTTCCAGGCTTTGGACCACTTCTTGCAAGGAATAATATTCAATTCTCAACAAGCTGTGGAAAATGCCTTTCGTGATTTCATTGCCACTCATTCTCCAGGCTTCTTCGCTGCTGGCATAAACAAGCTACCATTAAGATAGCAAAACTGTGTTGACAGTTTAGTAGCATACTTTGATTAATTGTACTGCTTCTTGTTTGAGATATAAAACTACACTTTTGATTGGAAATCAGACATTTCATATTTAATGACCTATAATAGTATATATTTTGACATACTATAGTGCCTATCACGGGCTGATTTGTGGGGTGAATTTCAGAACTGATGTATCAGTCAATGGTATAAATAGCCCTCTTTAATGGCCTTCCTGCATCCTTGCTTTTCCCCAGTAACTCTGTTATTCCCTCCAACTTTGATCTTGAGCTCATCCATGAGACTTGCTTTGGCCAATGTAATGTTAGCAAATATACCACAACGAGAGGGAACATTGAGGTTTGTTTTCTTTCCTCCCTTTGGCCCCTGAAATTATTATGAGAATCAATCTAGTCCAGCTTACTAGAGAATGAGGTGCCACATGGGACAGAAATGAGCTGTCCCAGATGAGGCCATCATAGCTGACGCAGCCCTGGACAACTGGCCAGCTAACCCTGGATGCATGAGCATGCCAGCTAAGATCAGGTAAGTCTAGTCCAAATCAGCAGAACTACCCAGCCAATCTGTAGATTCATAGCAAATAATAAATGATAGTATCTTCAGCCATTATTATTGTTAGTGATTTGCTATATACTAAGAGCTAACATATATGTGGAAAAGACCTGACCTTTTTGAATGGAGAGGATGCAGGGACACCTTAAGAGAAGAGCTTGCAGGGGTAGGATTTTCCCAACTACATCTTCCAGGTGTGGCAATTTTTATTCCAGGATTTCTTGATGTAGAAAATTTCTCAACTGAGCATGCTTCCCATAAAATATGCTGCCATCTAAGTAAGATGGTGACTCTACGTTCGTTCTGCTAATAGACCATCCTCCTTGGATATGTAAAATCATATAACAGTAAACGTCTCATCTCTACATACAGAATGTTATAGTAGAACAGTGCTGGAAGAAAGTTGATTACTGACAGGAATCTGTGGCTGCTATTAAAAGAAGTAGCGCACAGATGTCCCATTAGCACTGGAGACGTGATCCTTAAATGGGGGCATTCATGGCAGTACATGGAATGGTCTAAATGGAGATGAATTTCCAGCAAGTTCTTTGTCATTGGCTCTTTCCTCCTCTTCAAATCCTCTTAGGTCATGCCAAGCCTCTGGCCAGAGTTTCACACAGTGGCTGGTCACTTCTTCCAGGCCGTAGCGATGCCTTTCATTTGCCAAAGGATTTCTGCCAACCTCTAATTACCTGCTACTCTTTACTCTCTGTCTCCTCCACTTGAAGGATGCTATCAAACTTGCATTTTAACGTCCAGCTTGGTGTCTTTTGTTGTTCCTTTGCAGTAGGTCTGGCATCATCACTTGGACAACTCTTGACACACATAAATGTGAGAAAGAAAAGCCATAAGGAAAAAGTAACACACATTACCATGCTTGCTCCATTCAGTTCTCATTGATCCATAGTGGCTGCTGCATAGTTTGACGGAGCCCACTGATTGAAGGATCTGCTGCGCTGGCTCTGTGGGGATGAGAGGGTGTGATCATTCACAGAGCATGGGGAAAGTGTGCATTGACAATGTAATACAATGTATTGTTTAATAAGGTAAATAGGATGGGCTGTCTGTATCCTCAGGTTCCCACTTCATGGACTGAACCTGTGGATAGAAGGCTGAGTGCAAGGGACTTGAGCATCTGAGGATTTTGATATCCTTGGGAGTCCTGGAAACAATCCCCTATGAATACGGAGGGGCAACTGTTCCTCAAAGTATAGTAACACTGTAGCAAATGCAGCTTGCTGGTTAAGCACATTGACTTTGGAATCAGACAGACCTGGATGCAAATTAGGACTTATGATTTACTAGTGATGTCATTGTGAGCCAGTTACTTAACCTCTCTATGTCACTGTGCAATGAAGACAATGACACTCACCTCCTAGGGATGTTGCAAGAATTAAATGAGACATGGCAGGTAAAATGCCTAACACTGTACTTAATAGCTAGTAAGCACTCATTAAATATAAGTGATCATAATGATAATGATTACCTAAGATAACCGTCCCCAAAATATATTCTACCCAACAATAATATATGTGGACATATTGATAGGTATACTGCGAAAAAGTTTTGGAGGTCACAGAGAACATCAATATACTAGACTCTGTGGGGTTGTGCAGTAAAGAAACCAGTTGAATTTTGTTTAACGCTGGTTTTCCCAAATTTATCTGAAGACAGAACCTCTTTTTTCTTTTTTTTCCAGAACACTTATTGCCATCTGTGGGGCAATAGTGTCCCCCAGAACACTGTTTGGGCAGTACTGGCTCATGAAAATAACTTTCAGTTATTTGATTATTTAAAAATCCATCACCAAAAAGCAAAATGAGAGTTGAGTATAAAGCAGCTTAAGTGTAAAACCTGGCCTCAGCGAGTATTGGAGCAATATTGCAGTTGGCTCGTGGCCTCTCTGGAGTCTGGGGAACACAGGAGATCGTCATCGCGGCCATCTGCTGTGAAGGGGCAGCATGCTGTGCACAGCGCAGGCTTTTAAATTCTCAACCCGAATTGACTGTTCCATCTGCCAGCCTCACTTCGAAACAGAAGCCACCCAGGGCTCTAAGTGGCAGCTCAGTCCCCTGAAGAAAAGCCCTGAACTCTGCACTGTCCTCATTAAGACCACCCAGGCCAAAACTTGACTTTTTCTTCAGCCAGAAGTGGCCACACATATTTTTTATTTTTGTTTGTTTGAGTTTGTTTTGTAGGAAAAACCACATAAAGCATGGACCAAGAAGGCCTATGCTGGTCTCAGTGCAGAAGTTCCACGTGGTGATGCTTTGGAGGAGGAAAGTGACCACTCGTCAGAGAATATAGGATTGATTCCTAATGCAGAAGGACACATAAAGAGACCTGGGTTCTGATGGCCACTCTTCTTGAATAATGGCTGGTTGTTCATGCTAGGGAAAGGTTTTTTTTTTGTTGTTGTTTTTTAAGAGAAGGTTTATAGAGAGTTAGAGAACATAGGTAGCGGATCCAAAAGACAAAGTAAAAAGAAAGGTCAGGTTTTTGTAAGGGAAATGTGGTTACCTTTTTAGCATAATACTGAATTGATGTTTAGCATAATATTGAACTTATATAATGTCAATATTGGATTGATGGAAGGAAATTTGCAAGGAAAGGAGACACCAGATTACTTTTGTGATGAGATAGTCTATATATCTTGCCACGAAGAACATGTTTAGTTCCATACTTGATAAATCGCTACATGGCACAGAGAAAGATGGTGTATGTACCAACTTACTTTATGATGCAAGCAAAACTAAAACCATAATTAAATTTTGACAAAAATCACAAAACAGATTCCTCCAAACAATTGAAAACAAAACTCTTCAGATGCAACTGACACTGACTTATGAACATAAATTTAAAATAAACTAAAATGCTAAGAAATTAAATTCTTAAAATCTTAAATTAAATTAAGATCTTAAAAGAAGACTACATATGACTGAGTAATGTTTACCATAGGAATGTAAGGAATGGTTTATTAATAAGAAATATATAAAGAAAATATTTCAATAAGTCAAAAGAAAAAATGTGTAATCATCTTAGCAGATGGTACCCACTTATGATTAAAAATATTGTAAAGTAGGAATAGATAGTAGTTCTTGACCAGTACTTATAGAGAGATATTTACTGGAGACGTACTGTAGTAGATATATTCCCATTAGAACTGGAAATGAGATAAGGATATATTACCATCATTATTTAATAGTATTACCTTCACTATTTAGCATTTTCATGGAAGCTTTAGCCACTTAAATAAGATAGGAAACAAACAACAGTGTGATAATTAATTTTATGTGTCAACTAGTTAGGCTATGGTCCTGAGACATTTGGTCAAACACCAGTCTAGATGTTGCTGTGAAAATATTTTTTGGATATGAATAACATTTAAATCAGTCTACTTTGAATAAAATAGATTATCCCCCATAATTTGGGTGAGTCTCATCCAATCAGCTGAAGGCCTTAAGAGTAAAGACTGAGTTCCCCCAGGGAAGAAGGGATTCTGCCTCCAGACTGCCTTTAGACCCGAGACAACTCTTCCCTGGTCTAACCTGCTGGCCTACCATGCAGAGTTTGGATTTGTCAGCCCCACAATTATGTGAGCCAATTCCTTAAAAATAAATCTCTCTGTGTGTACACACACACACACACACACACACACACACGCACACGCATACACACACATGCACACACACACACACACCCCACTGGTTCTGTTTCTCTGGAGAACCCTAACAAAATAGCAACAACAGCTAAATACCTACCGAATGCTTTCTATGTGCCAGGCAATATTTTAAGGGCTACACGTATATATTAACCCATTTAATCCTCATAATAACCTTAAAAGGTAGTGCTATTTTTGTTCCTATGAAAAATGTATCAGAGAGAAATACTTTCAGAACTCATAAGAATGTCTGGGCTAATTAAAGGAGAAGAACAAAACCCTCAAGTTCCTGCCCTATACCCTTTTACTTTTAGGCAAGGGACTCCAGCTGTCTCTGGGTAAGATACCAGTACTCTGAGACTTTTCATTGATGGTGAAATTCATCCTATTAGCTGACAGTAGCCAGTTGAATTGGACACAGGCTGGGAAGCAATTGTATTTAGGAGCCTCCGTAGAGATTTGACTTGTTCTTCGATGATCCTGTATTAGTTTCCTACTGCTATTGTAACGAATTACAATACCACAAATTTAATTTATTATCTTATTTATTTTATTATCTTATTATCTTTATTATCTTACAGTTCTGGAGATCAGAGGTACTAAAATCAAGGTGTCAGCAAGGCTGCAATTCTTCTAGAAGCTCTGGGGGTGAATCTGTTTCCCCACCTTTTCCAGCTTTTAGAGGCCACCTATATTCCCTGCTTCACAGCTCTTTCTCCACCTGGAGAGTCAGCAGCATGGCACCCCCAAATTCCTCTCTCTCTGACCTCTGCTTTCACTGTGCATCACTTCTCTCTGATTCCGACCCTCCTGCCTACCTCTTACAAGGACCTTTGTGATTAATTCGGACCCACCTGGATAATCCCCATTCTCAAGATCTTTAAATTAATCACATCTGCAAAGTCTCTTTTGCCAGGGAAGGTAACATATTCACAGGTTTCGGGGATTAGCATGTGGACATTTTGGGGGCTGGTCATTCTGCCTACCATACCTGTCAAGCGTAGGTGAAAGACCCCATTAGATCCTTGCTGTGGAGGAGTGTGCACGCTGATGGAACAAAAAGAAGCCGGCCTCTCAAGCTCCTATTACTATCCTGAAAGATGACGACCTTCAGTGATTCTCTGCTCCTCGTTTCCTGCTGGGAAACCTGATGTACAACCCAGAAAACTGGACCATTGAAGAGGAAAATGTTCTTACAGTACTGCCTTCTACTATTTCCATATATTCTAAATGTAAGAAGTTTTTATAAAACTAGAAAGAAACATAGATCTCTATTTTTCGCATCTGGTTTTAGGCAAGTCTACTGCTAATATAGAAACAAAGACAAATTCACAAGGGACAAGGTCGATAGCTACAACCTACTTAAATAATCAAAACTTTACAGTTTAAAAAGACAAACAATAAACTAGAAAAAATTTAGAAAAATGTAACAACAAAGTGCTACTATCTTCAATCTGTAAAGAGCAGTTATAAATTAATAAGGGGACATGACAGATAACCCAAAGACAGAAAGGGCAAAAGAAAGAGACATTTCACAAAGGAAGATACCACAGCTCAGACACACATGAACATGCTTAACTTTATATGTAGAAAGGGAATGTAAACAAAAATAACTTGACAAATATAAAAATGAATATTACAATAACAACCAGTGCTGATGAAGTCGTGGTGAAGCTATTCATGCCCCTCCTGATTTCTGATAAGAATATGAATGAGTACAACCTTTCTGGGGCTCCACTGGCAACATATATTGCAAGCTTAAAAAATTGTACACAGCCAATGACCCAGAAATTCTACTTACAGGAATTCATCTAAAGGAAATCATCAGAATTACATGCAAAAATTGAGCTGCAATTGAATTTTCCACATAGTCCACACACAGTCTGCATATTAAAAAAATATATATCTAAAAAATAGCAAAAGAAAAAGAAATAATCTGAATGTCTGAGGAAAGATTAGTTAACTATGTTATGATCAGCTGTAAAATAGAATATCATGCAGTCTTTTAAAATGAGAATTCTATCTATCCATTCAATCTTATTTATTATCTGATTGTATATTTACTGTTTCCTCTCACTGAAAAACAAGAGCAGGAACTCTTTCTTTAACTGCTGTATTCTCAGTGACTAGATGACATACAGTACTCTATAAAAATTTGTTGATTGACTTATTGATACAAACCATATTTTCAAATAATATAACAACATGTAAAACATCCACAATTTAAAAAGAATCTAGATAAAAAAATTATGGAGAATATGATACAAGAAAAGGATTAGAAGATAACACATCAAAATATTTTTGCAGATTATCTCTGGATGATGAGATTAAAGGTGATTTAATATTTTTTCTTGGTGTGTTTTATAGCTTGCAAATTCACCATTTGATCATGTATCAATTTCATAATTAGAAATATTTGATAAATAATAGCAATTTAAAAAGAAGAGTCATTGTGCTTTCTGTCGAAATCACAACTTGTTTTGATCTTTTAGTACTGACCATTCAAAGTGAGGTCTGTGGATCAACAGAATGTAGGAACATGTATGAAATCAGAATCTCAGCCCCATCCCCCGATTGTGTCAGAATTTGAATTTGATCAAGACACCCAGGTAATTTGTATACACATTACCATTGGAGAAGCACTGTTTTAGAGTATTTATAAGTGATCATTTCATGATTACATTGGGTTTGCTAATATCAAGACGTAGTATCTGGCATTCTGTACAAAGAGGTTAATAAAATTTTAAATAGCTTTGTGGCATTGAAATGAATTCCACAAATTTTCTGTAATTTGGATGCCAATAATTCAAGTATACTGGGGTGATCTCTGCCCTGAGATCTGCCTCTGCCCTAGCCCTTGCTGCTGGCTGTTTTGCCCTCTGATTCAGCGGCTGTGCCAGGCACCCCACCCCCTCCCTCACGCCGTCACCTCCATTAAGTCACCCGTGTACTAACTAGCTAAGGCAGCTTTGCTCACCTGCTCACTCTCGTTCATCAGCACTCACCTGTATGCCTCTGTTCCAGATATCAAATATGCTGTCACTTCTGAGATTGCCCAAACAGACTTTGAAAAACTTATTGATCACTTGGTGTCAGCTGGACAACAGTTGCTTTTGCAGAGATTTATTTATTTCAGTCATTGAACATTTACCAGATAATTGATTAATAAGACAGTCCATGACTTTGCAGACCTCTTGATGAAATGGCAGGGCTGGTGGGGTTGGGGGACAGGCTTCACACAGAAATATCATACAGCAAGCTGATGGGATATGTGCCTTTGAGAAAACACAAAAAGGAAACAATAATAGTGCCCAGGAAAGCCAGGAAGATTTGGGAAGAGGACGTCCTCTGTGACCCTCCAACCCTTACCCAGATGGAGTTACTGGCATAGTAGATACATCTCTGGGCTGTGCACATATCATTCTTTTAATTGTCATCTTCCCTGCTAGACTGATAGTTCAATGATGGCATGGAGTACATCCCTCAGGCTCACCAAGGGGGTGCTTAATCTCTATTTGTCAAATGAAGGGATACGATCTGAATCTTAGAGGGAGAGTTGGACTTGGCCACGAGGATGGGTGGGTGTTCTCCTGGGCGGAGGAGATAGCCTGCGCCAGGGCAAGTGGGCTAGCAACACAGTGTGCTTTAACTACCATCGGCACACCTTCTCCATACTGCCTATCAGTGGATCAGGGAGACATTTCTGTTTTGAAAATGGCTTGTGCAGATCGACCAAAGTTGGGGGTTATGGAGAACAAAACTTTTTGGCCAGTTAGCTGTGAGAGATTTAAAGTTAAACCGCCAGCCACAGCACATCTCAGAATACGGTTCCCTCTTTCAGAGGAAGAGTGGGGAGTGCACCGAAGCCTGCCCAGGGATCCCCGCCCGTGCTGTGCTTACGGCTGCCCCTCACAGCGGAGTGCAGACGTGCTCCGAATGAGCAGGCAGCACAGCTTTGCAGCCTGGGCACCTAGAGCTTTCAGAGAAGGAAGCAGAGTTGGAGAGCCGCCAGGACAGTAAGCTGTCTGCAGCACGACCAGGGGAGAGGAGAAGCTGGGCTTTTGTCTCCAGCGCCTCCTCACCAATTTCTCGATATCTTTTGGCATTTGAACAGGCTGCTGTTGGTTTGGGGGAGGGTGATGAGCACGGTGACATCTGTATTAATGCCTTCCTGATGACTGCCTTCTGTTTACCAACCGTAACATGGAGGTGGAATTCCTCCAGAAAATTTAAAGCTATGTGTGCCAGGGGCAAAGAACCTACCAGATTTGGGATCGTGTCCTATGGTTGCTGGCAATGGGCCTGTCACATAGCTCTCGATATCGACAGCGCCTTGCCCTATGGTTGGGGCATCGTGCAGGCTTTGCCAGGCAGAGAGGCTCTGCCTGTCAGTAGATACTGTGCTACACGGAGCCGACGCTGCAGGTGAGCAGGCCAGAGGCCTCTGAAGCCTGGCCGATCCTGAATTGCTGGTTTCAGAAACCTGCTCGCCAGGGAAGGCAGCCACTCCCCAGGGCTGTACCTCCCTGCACTGGGGCTCACTCATGGGGCTTTGCCAGCCATGAACTCTAAGTCACCTGAGAGAAATCACACCTTCAGGTTCAGTAGAGGCCGTCGCTTCTGTCCACCCCAGCAGAAGCGTGTGGAGAGCACATTTGAGAGACAGAATCTGTGCTGAACGCAAGGATCTTGCATAGCTATTTGCCTCAACCCCAAATCAGCTTCATTTAACCTCCAGTGAGAGTGGTTCCCACATTTGTCCAAGTAGATATCTCAGCAAAGTCTCGTGGGACCAGGATGGATAGGAACCGAGGTAGGGAGGAAGAACTTTCTCACTTAACTTTTCACCCAGAGCAGAAACTACCTTTGCTCGTTTCTCTTCAGTGCACAGGCGTGGTTTGACTGTTCAAATATTTCTGGAGCTTGGCTCCAGAAACTCAGTCCCTGACCACAGGGAGCTGAACATAAAGGCTCTCTCGCATAGAAAAGGTTTCGTGCGCTCCTGAACACCTTTGTGCATTTGCAGTCTTCCCTGGAAAGACACAGCCCATCTCGCGAGGTGCCCGAGGTGCATACGGTGTTCCTTGGTTGCGTGTGGACGAGAGGGAGCTAGCAAGGGCCTGAGCCCAGCACAGCACTGTGGAGACCCGGGCTCATGTCTTCATCAGGGGCCCACAACGTTCCTGTCTCTGGTGGAGGAACAGACAGCACAGTTTGGCAAATTTACCTTCTTCTATATTTGGGACTCACATTTCAGGCTTTTTGTGGGATTTCTTGGTTTAGTCTAAATATAGCTTTCAGTAGGCAGGAGAGGAAAGCTTAGAAAGTATACAACTTGCTGGTGTCGGGGGAGAGAGATCTAAATTCTGTTATATTGTATAGTTCAGCTTTTATACTGCTCCTATTTGTTTATTCAACTGCCATTGTTCTAACTCTCATCTGCATACCGCCTAAAATAATTTATCTTTGGTTCTACAGTAGCTGCCCCTTTGGCAATCCTGCCAACGTATTCCTTGAAGAATCCTGTATTCACCAGCCTCCAGTGGAGGCTGTTAAGGCTCTGAAACGAGCTCCACACAAAGGAAATGTCTGCATTCTGGAAAGGGCGTTCTTGGAGAGCAGCTACTTTTCCTCGTTTGAAAAAAGTCGCCAAAGGGCTAATGTCATGTCTGGGAGAAAAAGAACTCTGGCAGGTGCTTTTTCTACATTATCCTTTGTCTTGAGCATGGGATTTGAGGAGGACACCTCTATCCAATCCCCAGCCCCTTTTAATTGTTAAAATATTATAATAAACACACTAAACAGTTTCAAAAAAAAGAAGAAAATTAGCAATTCCACAGTTATCCTTGCTTATTCTATTGTTCCTATCCATATGTAATTTATATATCCTATCAGAATGTATTCACAATTTTCTATGCCACCTTTTTTGCTGAACATTATACCATAAACACTTCACGTTTCTAGGGATTTCTGTTTTTCATAATTATAATTTTAATAGTGTACAACTTCCAAGGAGGAAACGGATGACAACTAATTCAACTATTTCTCTACTGTTGGACTTTTTACACTGCTTGTGGTGTTTAGCCTTCATAGATAACATCTCCGTGAGCATCAGTGTGTCTATAGATTCTTCTTCTTTTGTATTTAAATATAGTCCCAGGAGTGGGATAAAGTATTTACAGTTTCACGGCCTTTGATATGTGTTGCCATATTGATTTCTTAAAGGATTGTAAAGATTTATGTCCTGTGGATTCTCTGTGGTTGAATAATGTAACAGCCGAGGCAGGGGTGGTGGTCACGATTTATTGACTAGGAGGGACAACGACACTGACCCGCCCGAGCTGACGAGGCCAGCTGGTCGGCCTGTCTGGGCGCAGTCCCTGCATCCAAGATGGCAAACTCACCTGCCTCCAGGGCTCCCTTCTCCTCTGTTCTGTTTTCTGTCAATCTCTTTCCTTCTCTCTTTCTTTACCTCTGGCTCTCCTCTGCTCCGTCAGCAAGGTAGTCATAGTAACGGCAACGGTTGACATTTTATTGAATGTTTACTTTGCCTTCACAGGTATTACCCCTTTTAACTCCTGGAACAGCCCTATCAGGTGGGTTACTCCCATTTTATAGCCACAAACACTGCGCTTGGGAGGCTCAGACACTTGCCCAGACACACAGAGATGACACATGGCAGAGCTGAGACTCAAACCCAGTCTGGCCAGCTCCAGAGGTCTTAGCTGGGAGGTTGCCCAGCCTGCAGGGTGGTGAGGATCTGGGACATGCAGGGCAGGAGACTGAGGGGTCCTGGAGGGGCTGAAGATGAGCTGTTTCCATTTTATTCTTTTGTTTCCTGCATTATTAAACTTTTTGATTAGCTTCTCTTGCTGTCATATTTATTTGCAGCTGTTAAACATTAGGAGACTTCAGAGGGGGGAATTTATTTAAAGCATAGTTATTAAAATGTCTACTTTGATTTAAGGGTTTCTTCTGCTTTGTATTATTCACTTGCCTCCTATCTCTTTAATCTATAGTCATTTCTAATAAAGAACGTTCAGAACCTACCAGCCAAAGCACTTCAAGTGATTCTTGCCAAGTCTCATTTTAAGTATATTATCTCTCAGCTGAATTATCACTCTGCCATATCCCTGTCTTTCTATCATTTATAAACTTGGCAATGTGTCTGTTAAGTCCATTATGAAGCCTTCTATGTATTTCGAGACTATACCTTGTTTACAGTATCCTGTATGCTCTTGCCTGGAAGAGCTCTCTGATTATTTTTCCCTTTAATGTGCAAGTGCTTTTCGGTTGAGTTTCCACAAGCTGGGCTGTAGATGTCGACCTTTGGAGTGGAGAGGGATGACGGCTATTTTGGAGGAGCTGAGGAGAAGATCTGTTTGTGGTTGTACATGCCATGCATTCTTGAAAGAAAATGAGAGACTGGCACATGAGGATTGTATCTCCTGGGCATTTCCCTCAACAGCCCTGGGCATGGAGAGAGAACCGTGGCAGTGAGGAATAGGTAGATGGGCAAATTCCCTACCTTTGTTGAGATGGAGGCAAAGAATTGACTGAGGATAGTGGGAGAGAGCAGGAAGAGTGAGACAGGGAAGGAGGACAAATCAACATGAGGGTGTGTGTCCAAGTTCACTGATGTTGGCTGGACCTCTGAGAAGCACAGGGCTTCTAGAATCTTCCACCAGAAAGACAGAAGGCTGGAGCACTTATCCCCCTAGCTCCAGTCCCCTGTGGGTTGAGGGTCTCTCCGGGCATAATGATGCCTCCAATCTGCATTCCTGGGTGTACCTGCACTCCAGGGAGGCTACTTTAGCGTTGGAGAGAGAAAGCAGGGCAAGGTGCGCTCCTGGGAACTGCCCGTGGCAGCCTTGTGGCTGGGATCAGAGGTGAGCCAAAGAGAAGCCCCACTCTCCCAGAGGTTTCCACTACATAGCCACAAAATGAGATTGAAGCCTTTCATTTCAAAATACATCCTGAGCCTGACCACTTCTCCCCATCTCCACTGCTGTCACTCTGGTCCTGGCCACCGGTGCCTCTCACCTGGACTAACTGGTCTCCCTGTGTCCTCACTGCCTTCTTACATTCTTTTTTGCCTCAAGCACCTCTTAAAACACAAATCACTTCATATCACTCTTCTATGCAAAAATCCTCCAATGGCTTCCCATCATCCTAAAAATATAACACAAAATTCTCCTCCAGCCCTTGGCTCCTTCTCCAACTTCATTCCTCATGACTCTTCTGCTTGTTCGCTCTGTTCCAGCCACACAGGCCTTCCCATCCTTAAAAATGCCAGGAATGATTCTGGCACCTTCCTTTTCCTTCTGCCGGGGTATGCCTTTCCCTCCTGTTTTCACTGAGCTCACTGCTGTCTCCACTTCCTCAGTGACGATGCTTCCTAAATCAGCACCCCCTAACTCTCTAACTACCCTTATCCAGATTTGTTTTTCTTTGTAGCACTTCTTACCACTTTTTACCATCACTAGCTTGTGTATTTATTGCTTTGTGTATTGTTCATCTTCCCCACTAGAATAAAATTCCGTGAAGGCAGCAGTTGACCACTCTCTCTCCGCCACCAAGAATAGCCCCTGGTATAGTGAAGGTTCTCAATAAATATTTTTTTAATAAATGAATAAATGAAGGAGTCAGGAAGCATGATGCCTCCCCCTTCAAATTCTCTCATGAAATATCCCCATTAATGTGATCACCTGAGTGACCCAGAGGGGCACTACTTCTATGTATAATTAATCATTTATGTCAATGCAATAAAAATGCAATACAAACCTCTCTGGGAACTGGTACCTGAGGTGAGTAGGAAGAAGGTGGCACCTGCAAGGAGAAGGTGGGCACCAGGAAGGCGTGGGCGCCAGGCCACTTCAACTACTTACTGACGCGTGGTCTGTTTGGCACCAGCCCTGCTGGGTGGGTGGGTGAGAGCCAGGGCTAGTACTGGCAAATTCTATGCTTCTTGCCTCTTTTCTTACTCTTTCCTTTCTCCCACCCCCTCAGGAAATGACAGGGAAGGAGAAGCTAGACCATCTGGGGCTGTGGGAAGGCCTGGCAGAGAGAAGGAGCTTGACAGTGACAGTACCGGGGAGGCCTGACTTCATCTCCCTGTATCCAAGGACTGCCTGAAGCAGCACAGGCAAGGGCCATTTATGGAAGTGTGCAGCGCACTGCAAGAATGTGCTTTTGGGAATTTTGTCAGAAATCTGTATTTTGAAGGTGAGAAGTGATTTGTGTTAGGAAGCACAATCTCCCTCTGTTCCTCTCTTTCTCCCCACCCCAAACCAGGTGCCCTTCTGCCACTACCAGGAAGATTTGGCATTTCCCTGAGTAGTGCTTCAATATCCTAATTCCTCCACATTTTTCACTTCAACACTTACCTGTGCCCTTTAAGGCTCTGTTGATGTTTCACTGGGAGAAGTCCAGTTTCCTATTCTCCTATTCAAGTAACAATTTAACAGGAACATTCTAGAAACAACACTCCCAACTACCTTTCCTAAGTCAGAGAAGTGATTCTGCCTGTGGACATCCAGGCTAGTGGGAAGAGAGGATGGGCCACTGGGGAAGAAAATTTGGAGTTTGCAAGACTTCACGGCGTTGGAAGTTATTTTTTTTGAGGACAAGTTCTGAGACCTGACCCTAAGGTTGAAATCATGGTTCTGCTATTTGATTAGTTGTAGGACATTTGGGATTTCCCACAACCTGCTCATGTCTCAATTTCATTTTCTGCAAAATGGGGATAATAACCGTACCTTCCTTATAGAGTTGGTGTGAGTGTTAATTGAGAATAACCAGACCTTTTTCTCACAGGTTGGCATAGGTATCAAATGAGTTAATGTGTGTGCGGTGCTTAGAATGATGCCTGCTGCACAGTGAGCTTCAGAAATTATGACAATGTTGAGTCCATGGAACTCACGAAGAGCCACCAATTCTTACTACTGGCTTTGCCTTTGTAAAAATCTCTTACCTGATTTCCCTTCCTACAACCCTGCCTTCAAAGTCTTTTTGGTATTGAATGTCAAAATCCATCAATTTCCTAAAACCTCTTATGAGTCTACTTGTTGTTGAGGAGAGAATGAAGTCCCATAACGGGGCACTCAAGGTCCTCTCCTACCTGGCCTCAGCTACGCATTAATGATTCTCATGGTTACAAGCGACAGAAAGAAGTTCAGACTGGCTAAACAAACGGGGGATGTGTTGTCTCCCATATCACTTCAAGATCCAGATGTATAAATGTGTCAGCCTCTCTCTGTGGCAGGCACTCTCCTCAAAGAGACCCCTGGGAATTCCAGGCCTACATTATCCTTACAGCTGGCAATCTCATAGAAAGAGAATGGCTCTTCCCTACAACTCCAGTGAAATTCCTGGGATTTAGTCTGGCACATTGGATGACTTGAGTCCTGTGCTCAGCTCCAAACCAATTATTAATACTACCTCCAGGGAGGTGGAGGGTGGTGATCGGTCAAGCGATGATCACAGGCCCCATTCTGAATCCAGGAGCAGGGTCAACTCCACTCTTCAGATACTAAGAATAGATGGGTCTCCCTAAAGGAATAGAGTTATTATTACAAAGAGACTCAAGAATGAATATTGAGCAGGCAAAAGTAACAGATGTCCACCACAACCTACCCTCCCTGTATTACTTATTCATTGAACACATGCTGCAATTTTCTATTTCCTACCCTTGTACGTAATGTTCTCTCTGCTTGAAATGTTTGATACCTCCACCTATCAAAAGTTCAAAGTCCGTTTTAAATTATACTTATGTAACCTACTCCTTGACAAACATAACTTATTACCTTTATTATAGCCCTTGTCAATATCCAACTTGTCTTTTTTTTTTTTGAGACCGAGTCTCACTGTGTTGCCCAGGCTAGAGTGCCCTGGCGTCATCCTCGCTCACAGCAACCTCAAACTCCTGGGCTCAAGTGATCCTACTGCCCCAGCCTCCAAAGTAGCTGGGACTACAGGCATGCGCCACCATGCCCGGCTAATTTTTTCTATATGTTTTTAGTTGTCCAATTAATTTCTTTCTATTTTTAGTAGAGACGGGGTCTCGCTCTTGCTCAGGCTGGTTTCGAACTCCAGAGCTCAAACAATC
>NW_012141858.1:1599391-1688079 GCF_000956105.1 Propithecus coquereli
TATTTTTAGTAGAGACGGGGTCTCGCTCTTGCTCAGGCTGGTTTCGAACTCCAGAGCTCAAACAATCCGCCCGCCTCGGCCTCCCAGAGTGCTAGGATTACAGGTGTGAGCCACCGCGCCCGGCCTCAACTTGTCTTATATTACATTGTGTGTGTGCCCTTCTTCTCTCACTGGGTTGTAAGCTCCTTCCGGGAGATAATCATGCCTCAAACAATGTCATACACTTGTACATTATTTGGAGATTGAAGAGTATCCTCCACCATATGAAAAGATTCCGGTCAGCTGTAAGATATCATAATAAAGTTAGTTGTGTCATCATCATTGTTTTCTAGTACTATGTCTCCCACATGACAATTTTCCAATAGATATTTGATTGATTTACTACACTATCTGCCTGTGAATCAGAAGTGATTTTCAGCAGTCTCAAAATTCTCCATATTCACTCTCCCTCTTTCTAAACTCCAGATTACACTATTCAGGTACACAAATGTGACTTCTTTCAAGATGCTCCAGACGTCTGGGCCAAGCAAACAGAGTTATGATTTTATTTTTTGTCTGCATTTAGATCAGGTTCTCTCGCATTGCTTTAGTTTTATTCCTTAGCAACCTTTTACATTTTAATATTTTCTTATATCTTATGGACCTTAATCAAATACAAAACTTTGAGTTTTTAAGGAGGCTTCCTAAGGCCAGTGACCACATATTCACTGGCCTTTGGATGGTCTGACAGCCTCTAATAAGCATTCCTGTCCCAGAGCTAGTGAGGCCTGTGTGCTTGACCGGGCCCTGGTGGCTTTGGCTTCTCTCAGTTTACCTATTTAGAGACTGTAGCCCATTCACCAACGTTGCAAGTGAATGTCAAGGGTTGCTGTGACAGGAAGGTTGATCTCTGGCAAAACCTGATGTGGGCTACCCCCATCCCTGATTCCCTGTTCCCCACATTTTGTACACACCTTTCCCGTCCTAAGACACGCTCAGAGTATACCGCCCTCTGGCTGCTTGGGGACATATTTTGGAAGTCCATCTGGATCTGCATGTTCTCCTCTCTGTTTTCTCCTCCTCTATTCATAATAATGCCACTTGCTGACCCTTTGGGGCCAAGACTCTTTCATTAGATCAGTTACAGTTATTAGTTATAACCAATGAGTTACAGTTATTCATGACTTGATGCATCAACACTTCCAATCACACATTTAATTCACACTTTTTAGTGAGACTGGCTGGAAACAATTCTCAACTCAAAGAAAAGACAACAATGGGATGAATGTCAGGCAACAGAGCAGCTGTGGAGTTGGCCGAGAGTTGGAGGAGACAGGGCGAGGCATGCCTTTAGCCATGCTTTATGGCAAATTGGGCACCCCTGATAAGAGCAGGAGAGAAACAGTGAGAGACTGGAGCAGAATACACCTACTAATGCTAATATGAGACACTCATTGAAAACATGGGTTACCAGCTCCTGATAAGCTAATGGTACTGCCCCCATTCATATTCTAAGAAGCAGGAACCAGGGATCCGTAGACAAAATCCAACAGGAGATAATACTTCTGGCCAATTTGACTTTTCGGCATCTTTTTTTTTTTTTTTTTGAGGGTCTTAATGGCTACCACTTATACCATGTGCTTGTTGTGTGCTTTAAAACCTATCATCCTGTTTGGTCCACATCAACCCTCAGGGAGAGTCCAAGACAGAGATGATCCCATTTTTCAGATGGGAAGGTTGAGATTCAGAGAGGCCGGCTTAACGTTTCCTAATGTTTCCTAATTAGCATATTGTAGAGTTAATATTTAAATCCAAGTGTCTGCCTCCAAAGCCCTTGGTAATCCCAAAACTCATCCAATCCTGTCAAAATAGGCCACTTAAGCAGTTTCCAAGTTCTCATACACAGATCTCTACATAACTGGTTTAGTCACAAAACATTGTTGAGCATCTACAATGTATAATCGGTGTTAGTTATTGAGAACACCAAAATACGTAGCAAGGGCCATGGGAATAGTAAGGATAAAGCACTGAGCTGTGCCTGGGGGAATGAGAGAGTTTCACAGAGGTTGGTACATTTTAGCTGAGTATTTGAAGGAGGAGTAAGAGTTTGGCGGGCACAGAACAGGAGAAAAGATGCTTTGTTTCTCTTTTAGACTCTTGTCCAGTTTCAGAAGGGAAGCACAGGGAATGCCAAATGGCCCTATCCTTGTGGTGTCCCCATTTGATGTCCCTGGATGGGACTTGTGAGCTCTATGGCAAGAGGGATGGCAAGTACATCCAGGGAGACATGAAACATGAAGAACAGTGTAGGGAGACTGGATTCTGCACAGGGAGAAGAAGGCACAGTGATGGAGATTGGGCTATGGTATCTGGAGTTTGGGAAGCAGAGAGGTGGGGAAATAGATTATGAAGAATGTAATATAGGTCCAAATAACAGTGGAGGAGGGCTAAACTTAAGCAAAGACCCTTAGGCAGAGGTTTAAGGGAGACTGTCCTGGTCAATTTGCCTTAATGAGAAAAAATTCACTAGCTTGTAAAAAGTGATATTAGTCAGTGCTACCTGAAATGACAAAACCAAAAAATACAAATTTTGGTTTATTAATTCAATTGAATTTGCTACAGCTATTAAGAACAACTCTTTTGGAACACAGAAACTGCCATCATTAAAACAGCACAATACAAAATTTGATTCATACTCCAAGTGGAACTAGAATACATGAGATTGAAAGTGGTTGTGTTGATTGGTACCATTATTTTTGTTTTTCATAATTTAAAAGGAAAGGTTATCTCAAAGTGATTTTTCTGAGGCTCTGTAATGACACTGAGAATAATAATATCTACCATTTGTTGAATGCAGTCTATGTGTCAGACACTGTTCTGTTTCCTGGATTATCTAATTCAATCTTCACAGCAGTTATATCAGGTGAGAAAGTTCTTTGGTAAAGGTCACCAAAATCACTCACTCTGGGGCATTATTCTGCATGCAGTAGGTCTCTCCTGATCATCTCCCTGGGACTTTGATTGTTGGAATACCAACGGGCCCCTGTGCACGTTGAGCAAATCCTTGGCGTGAGAGCCTCTGACTTGGATAGGAGTAGATACATGTTTATGTAGAGATGAAGTAATGTAGGATTAGGCTTGGAAAAACCTTGTTTTTCTTGTTTCCAGCTTCTTTATTTGTTTCCTGTTGCTTCTTGATATCCTCATCCTCATTTTTTTCTATCAGGTTACTCAATTTTTCGTAACTCCTGGTTGTCTAACAACAAGCATACTCTCAAGAAATAGGGTGTGCCGTACAATGCATTTAAATATTGGTCATTGGATGTAGCCCAATCAGGGGCTTTTAGACCCCAGCTTTTAGAGCTGGGGTCACGATTCTCCCACTCACATGCTATGCAGACTTCTGAGTACAGCTGTGTGTTTTCTGGGCATTTACTGTTCTGGCCTGCACGGTGTCACTTCTCCCTCTCCCGGCGATGCCAGGACCCTGATTTTCCTTTAGAGGCTGGCTGCTCTCCACAGCTTATTCTATTTTGGTGGCATGTCAGCCAACAAGCCTCACCTCCTTAGCCAAGGAGGGGCCAGGTGTCCAAGCCTGGCCACATAGAGTTCCTTTCAGGAAATCTTGACAGGCTAACAGCAAGGGGAAAACGTGGTGTGGTTAGATTCATTTCACTGGCAGCACACAAAGAAATTATGCACACTAAGAATTAGTTCCTGCTCTCTAATTCCCAAAGCAGTTCCATTTTCTCTCCTACTCCATTTCCTTCCATTAAATTCCTCTTTTGCTTAAATTAGCCGGAGTTGGCTTCTGTTGTTCGCAATGGGAGAAAAGTCCAACTCACAGTGTACATGTGTGCATTTTTCGTTGGTGTGGAATTCTTAAAGTTCTCAAAAGCATCCATGATTGAAAAGGGCTAAGAATCACTAAATTCAATGATCATTTCTACCTTTGAGGAAGGATTGGATACATGCATCTTTGCAAATTAAAAGGTGCTTAGGTCACCAAACTATAACAAAATTGGGGAGTTTGTGGCATTCTCTTGCAAAGTGGAGTTAGTTTTGGCAGAATGGGTCTTTCTCAGAAACTCATAAAATAATTGTAGAAAGCCCCAAATCAAAAGGCTAACCCTGCCTTTACCCATGGTTGAGGTTTGCTTTCTGATCAAAGATATTCCTTTGCCACCACCCCAACCCACACCTGTCCTCACGGCATTTTCTCTCCGGTCAAAAGAGCTCTCTTAATGCACAGAAAAGTTATGCACAGCGAGGGAGTCAGGGTAGAAAAAATTAAGTCTGTCTCTAGGTCGGCCTTCCTCCAAGTCCCAAGCCCGGAAGTGTGCAAGAAGGCAGGAGCTCCCGAATCTCTGTCCAGTTTGAAGAAAATTAAAAGCATTTTTTTCTGTCTTTCCCTAGCTCTTAAAGTTATTAGAAGCCAGGTCTGCTGTTAAGTAAATTAGATATATTTTTTTTTGTTACCATTCTAAAACTAAAGGTTTTCAAAAGGAAAAAAGAAGGAACAAACAAATGGAACCACTTTTAGATCCAAACCACTAAAACCAGAGACAGTTCCAACATATACCTAATTTTTGTCCCTATCTCATCCCAATGTCCGTCTTTCCTGCCAGAAAATTATTTCAGCTTTATGCAAACAACATCATTTACAATTTTGGGCAGTTGTTTTACTTATTACTATTTAATCATGTGTGCGTGCACACACACACACACACACACATACACTTCACTTACTCTCCTGAGCTCCCCTTCTGTCTTTGCTTCCTTATCACTTAAAATGTGGTGAGTTCACAAAACTAAGTTTGTTTGTCTTAGTCTGCTTCCCACAAGAATTGAACTGCTGACAGAAAGGGTGGCGTTGTAATTTGATCTTGGTTCCTTGAAAAAAAATTGCTGCTGGGATGTCATAGTGGGCAGAGTGGGCAAATCCAACTGGTATCAGTGAGAGCTGTGTTTCAATAAGGACTTAAAACCAGTGTGGAGCAAATGCTCACTTTAAATAAAACGCACATTGGCCTCCAGTGGGAAGGGGTCATAGCAGTGTGATGTTCGACCACTATGATTTTACATGCATAGGACCCAAGGTCCATTAACTTTCAGAAAGAGAGCGTGATGGCAGCAGTCATTTAGGTTCCCCGGCCATCTTTCCTAACTAACTCAGAGGGTTAATCATCAACTGTTTAAGAAATCTATTTCATATTTTATCAAAATATTGTCCTTAATATAAATTTGTCATTCAAAAATCTGCAGAGTAGCAAGCAGCGCCTGGCACTCTATTGGATGCCATTAGATACAGCAAGGGAAGAATACACATTCTGGTTGGTTGAGCTAAAGCTTACCCAAGAAGCAATTTTTATCGATAGCTTATATTAATTGTAATAAAAGCAGTTATCACTTGCTGGGCAATAGGTACAGTCTAAGGACTATGCGAGGTGCTGCACATATGTGAGCTTTAATGCTCCCAGCAACCACAGGATGTCAGCTAGGCATTATAGCAAAAGCTTGTGCTTCCATGAGAAACCATGCATTGTTTAGTGCAAACCCTTCCAGGCTATCTGATTCTGATTCTTTAGGGGACTCCTTGCTTTTCATTGCCTTTGAGCTATTCTGTAACTCTGTAGGTTACAGGTAAATGATTCTTGTCTATAGGTAGGTAAATATATAGTCTACGGATGGAATTAAATTTAAGTTTCCACCCATATACCCCACCCTCCATCCCCCTGTAGTAAAAGCTGGTTTCTATTTGTAAATGACTTTCAACATTCCTTTACTCCATATAAATTTGTGTTTCTTTTACTTCTCCTCTGAACCAAATTTAATATTTACCTGTTAAACAAAAATTTGTTTTACTTCCCTTTGAATCAAATTTAACATTTACCCATTGAATAAAATCTTTAGCACGTGTCCATTTTATATCTATATGAAGGTCATGATTTTACATTTAAAAATGTACTTTAACAATATTATTAGCTCCATTTTATGGATTACAAACATTAATGCTCGGGGTAAAATAACTTGCTCAGGACCATTAATGATCCAGTGACCTAGCCAGGGTTAAGCCCCTGCACTTCCTGACTCCACAGCCCATATACTTTCTTCTAATTGTGCACCTGCTCCATGCCAGGCACGTGCTGAGTGTGTAGGACATTATTTTAAGTCATTTAGATACCGATGACCTCTTCTATGCCGAAACTGTAAGGTTATAAAATATTCATGATATAATCTCTACTTGCCAGATGATAATCAAGGTAAAAAAAAAGTAGAAGAAAAATGCCTAATAGTTAGGGAAAGAAGTGTGAGTATAACAGTACAATGGAATTAATCTTGGAAAGCTTTTTGGAAGAGAGAGTTTCTTAATTTGTATCATCTAAATGGAAGAGGCATTTAAAAGAAGCCTGCAAATTAAAGCCAACAACTTGTAAACTTATGTCCTGAAGCTTCAAGCACTGTGAGGTAAGTAGCAAACAAGGAAACAGGATTAAACCATTGCTTGAACATCTGTTCTTTAACAACGTAAAAAATGTGGCAAATGAAACAAGAATCTATTCTAATCTCTCAATCAATCCCATATCTAACTATTTTGTATGAGGCTTCCATTGCCCCTAAATTTGATAGTGTCATTCTGAGAACTGTCATTGGTTCTTGTGTGTTTGTAGGCTAAACCCTAAACTCCTTTTCATTATGTATCTTTGATCTGGTCTCTACTCACTTTTCATTTCTTCTGGTATCCAACAACATTCCTTTCAGTTGGCCTCTCTGTCTGTCTCTCTCTCTCTCTCTCTCTCACACACACACACACACACACACACACACACACACACACACACCTGCCTCACAGTCTAGGCCCCCGACTCCCTAAAGTCCTTGCAATCTCCTACCCACCAAGCTATGTTGCAACTCAGTCTTTATTGAAGCATTCCTATAACATTGTCCTTTCCACCCACCCTACCTTGGCAATTGCCTATTCATTCATTACTCAACGCTCAACTTACAAGTCACTTTATGAAAAGCTATTGATAGTGATTTGTGAAAATCAGCCTCCTCTAAACATACATGGTTTCGAGCATGTGTTTACAAAGCCCTTGGTTGTGCTTATTTGTTTACATACTTGCACCCGGAGACAGTGCCTGGCCGCCTTTGCTCTCCCTTCTCTCCCCAGAGTTCCCCACAGCGCCTGCTGCATAGTTTGTGCTCAGTAATCGAAGGTGGTGTGCATCAGGGCATCTGTGTACTCACCAATGCAGCAGGCAAGGTGAGGGGGCCCTCGAAGGGATCACAGAGATCACACATTCAAACGCCTCCCTCCACGGCACAGAGAGAGCTAGAAGTAGTAAGAGAGCACAGTAGGAAACCGAGGTACCAGGAGAGCTGGAAGTATCAGTAAGACACAGGACTCTTGCCTGAGTTTAGTACCGACTCGAATATGCCACACCGATTTCTGGCGTGGTTGTGGGTGGGGAAGAAAAGTCTCCCTTGGAGAGAGGGATGGTTTATGCTTTGTTTTGTTTTTGTGGTGCTTTCATAATTTTGGTAAGGATATTTTTAAGCCAGAGCATGGGGTGGTTCAGGTTCTATTACCCAACTTGGCATTTTCCTCTCATACACAGAGCAGCGCTGAGCCCTTATCATAGCCCTGTAACCACACTCCCTGCTGGGCCTCATGCTAAATCCACACTGTCAGTGAAAAGCAAACACTGACAGGTGTGCAGCACGCTGAGCGCGGGAGGGTGTTTATTCCAAAGCAAGGGTTAGTAAACTGGAAGCCAGAATGAAGCCCGTCCAGACGTGACAAACCCCCACCCCCTTCCTTCCCACATGCCCGGGGGACAGGGAAGGTTGCCAAAGGCTTCTGAGGGCTGCCATGGCCCCTCAACAACCAGCTCCACCTGAGAGTGGGCTGCAGAAATGGGTGTGTGTAATACGTTCAAAGCTTCTGTCGGAGTCGCTTGTTAAAGCTCCTGGGGCCTCTTAGATCCAGGCACACGTTGCTGGCGTGCACGGACTCCCTGGATGCCCTCAGATGCAGCGCCTGGTGGGGACTGGAGAGCAGCAAAGGCCGTGTTCAGGACAGGAGATCTTTCACGAGATCCTGTTTGGGGGAAAAGGTGGACTATTACAAACTCTGTCTACGACCTGTCATCCTACAGAGCAGATCCAACTCTGCCCTGAGAGAAAATTCTGTTCCTTTACTTCTGAAGCTGCCACACTGGTGTTCCCCCCCGAACCAGGTGACTCCAGGATGATGCATGATGATAGTTGCCGACGAGAGGAGCCAGCCTGCGTGGAGCCCTGACCGCATGCCGGGCTGTGGAGCGAGTGCTTCATAGGCACCGTCTTGTTTAATGCTCACATCGGCCCTCGGAGCTAGATAGCGTTATCAGCATCGTCTCCACTTTACAAATAAGGAAACAGACGGAGAAGGGAGAAATGCAGTCGCCCAAGGTTATGCAGCTAGCAGTTTGTTGTGGAGCCAGAATTGAAATCCAGGCAGTTGGTTTCAGAGTGTGTGTTGTCAGGCCTTCAGGGTACTGCGATTCACCTGGCAGTTCTCAGCCGTGGCTCTACCTTACAGTCACCTGGGGGGCTTTTAAAAATGCCAGTGCCAGGGCTTCCCTCTAAAGATAGTGAATTATGTGATTTAGGGTAGGCTGGGTACTAAAAATATATATACGTGATATATTATATATATGTGTGTGTACTATGGTTTTTGCAACCAGATCAGCCTTAGTCACTCGCAGGGTGCAGCTGGCATGGGTAGGTGTTCCCCGTCACGTCATCCAAGGTAAGCGTGGGGGTGCAGACAACATCTGAAGCCCAGCCAAGGAAGGTCTGACATGGGCGTGGTGCCATGACTAAGGCTTGGGGAAGAACGCCAGAAAGAAGGCAGAGGCGGCCAAAAAAGGTGCTGTGCTAGAAAGACGAGAAAACCAACAGAGGCCCCTTGCGCCGTCTGCCAGGGGTGGCCATGGAGACACGCCAAGGGGAAGACCTCAGGGCGACCACCTTCATGCCGCACAGAGGGTTCCCGGAACTCCCCAGTACTAAAAAGTATTAGAGTTCCCGGAAAGGCGTTTTAAGAGAGAACCTTGCCCTATAAATCACATCTGTGGGAGGTACCGGGAGTGTTTAGGGACCTGAAGTGCACAGCACAGGGATCTCTTGAAACCAGGGGCTGTGGGGCTGTGAGTACTGGCAAGGAGGGCTTCCCAGCCCTGCACGTGCTGGTCTGGAATCAGCTCGTATTAGTTACGAGTTACGTTCTCTCCCTGCTCACACTTTACACATACGCGTTAAAATTATAAAATTCGTGTCTGTTAAAGACAAATTAAAATATTATAAAATAGAAAAAACTGCTCATAATTTTATCACTCAAATATTTAGTATATTCCTTTATGTTGTTGTTTTTCCTGGACGTAATTTTTTTTGACACAATGTTAATCATAATGTATATGCAAATATTATAGCCTGCTTTTTCACTCAAAATAATATGACTGTTTATTCCTTGCATCAATTTCTTTCTTTCCTTCATAATAATTACACTAAAAGTGACCAGTTATTGGTGGGTTTCTGAAAATTGAATAGTCTATGAACTCATTCTGTAGGAAAAAATTTTCATGAACATTTGTTGATAAGAATTGTTTTTACTTTTACTTAACTATATGAGACCCCAAAAAGGTACTTTATAATATAAAGATACATGTCTATATATTATATCTCTCTCTATATATATCTCCTTTTTTATCAGGCCTAAAAGATTCTTTATTACTTGCAAACAATCATGAAAGCAAAACAATTTTACATGTTAAAAATAAAATTACAAAAGCAATAAAATTCAAAATAGTAACATTAATTAACTGTGACAAGCCTTGTTTTGTGAGTTTAATTGTTGCTCACCGCTAGGGTGCAAGGTATGTTGCCTTCTTGGTGCTAATAGGGTCAGTGCTGTGGGATCACTCAGTTCTTCCCCCATTTTTTCCTGTTTTGAACTCTTAGAACGTTTATATGACACTTTCTTTATGTCAGCTCTATTTTCCTTCTATTCTCTCCAGCACATGACAATTTAAGTAATACCGCCTGGTGCCGATGTAATCATAAACACAGATCACAAATTGAGTCCTCAAATCGAATCCAAATGGATCTTTCTGCTAATCCAGAATATGGCTATATTTATTTTTAAATTATGATTGAAAGATAAACATAGATATAAAAATGTTTCATGCAGAACTTCTTTTTTTTTCTTTTTTTAAAGCTATTATTTAAATTCTTACCAAATGCTCTTTTTTTTTTATTTCAGCGTATTATGGGGGTACAGATGTTTAGTTTATGTATGTTGCCCTTGCCCGTCCTCCCCCCCAAGTCCGAATTTCAAATATGTCCATTCTTCAGGTGGTGCACATTGCACTCTTTGTGTATGCATATACCCGTCCCCTCCTCCCCCCCCCCCCCCTCCCCCCTGCCCAAGATCCAATAGATGTTATTCTTATATGTGCACTTATGTGTTGATCAGTTAATACCAATTTGATGGTGAGTACATGTGGTGCTTGTCTTTCCATTCTTGGGATACCTCACTTAGTAGCATGTGTTCCAGCTCGAGAACTTCTATATCTAGAGAATTTATCATCAGATCCCTGCCATTCTGAGAAATATTGGTTTATTGAATGCCTCTCTTGTGCCCGATAACTTATCTAGAACCACTCACTACCTGTAACAAGACATCATTCCCATTTCACTGATGAGATAATTGAGGTTTGTACATGTTATGACACTTGCTGAAGGACATGGAGCTGTCAGGTGGAGGAGGATGAATTCTAATCCCGGTCTCAGCCATTCCAAAGCCAGTGTCCTTGGATGGCAATCTCTCATGGCCTCCACAATTTTTCACAGTATTCTTTTCCCATCTGGGATTTAGCATGTTTACACTGACTGGGACGAAGGCTAGAGATCAATGACTGTTTTTTGCTACAGAGAAAATCTAGCATCTGTCACTTATGGTATATAAATCTGCTTATGAAAATAACCTTACAAGAATGGACACTTTAAGATATTTCAGTAGATTCGGCAGTAGCTCAGGTGGTTAGCAGTAGCTTGCCAGCTATTAAATGGTTCTGAATATATGAAGCAGTATAATTTCCTTCGCAAAAGAGCTTTGCCACGTGGCATAATCCCTGCACACACATTGGCATGTGCAGGAGCTCTGTTTGTGCAAACCAATTCTTGGACCCAATCACACTAGCTTGGTATTTCATCTTTTGGCCCAATACCATAAACTGGTACAAATAACACTAACCCTGCCATGCACCGAAGTTTAGAATAATAAATCAGCCAGCCTGTAATTATATTGGGGGAGCCAGCTTTCTTCTCTCAGTGAGCAGATTGATGTATCTGTTTAGACTGGCTGCCCTTAGGGCTCTCTGGGAACCTGGGCTGACTTCCTAGTGCCCAGGCGGGCAATGCCCCAGATCCCTGTGAATACAGGTGAGTTCCCACTGTGCAGGTTTGCTGGGGCCAAACTGGTTTCTAAACCTGCTTGGCTCCTCTGCGAGGTACATAGCTGTCAAAAGTGAAACAAAGCAAAGGGCTGAGGATGGCAGGAAGGCACAAGCTCATAGTCAGGCTGGGCAGGAAAGGCAGGGGAAGCCGGGGCAGGAAGCTTTCTCAAGCTGTGTGATCCTTAGGTGGCTGTTAACTTAGCATTGGAGGACAGTGTTGGACAGAAGAGGTTGGACCAGGTAATCCCTTTGTCTGAATTCTTGTCATTTCTTTAGCACTTGGCAGAAAGAACTTGAAGCAGCAGATTTAGGTGGGCAAAATAGGACGTGTAGGAAGAGCATTTTGCATAGGCGAAAAACTTACCTGTCCCTTGTCCTGCCCTGGTTGCAAGTATGGGTAAAAAAGATCATATTAAATCTTGCAAAAGGAGGGCACTCCTTTAAATGCTCCATTAAAATCTGAAGATCAGTGCCATTCGAGTTTAAATGTATCCTTACACCGCAGCATCAAGCCTGATGAGCACTTTATCCACACATCGTAAGAGTTTTTTGCCCGGGCAGTGTGAAGATTTTCCCCACAGATACGTTACCCGCCTGATTCCTGAATGGCTTAATTTGGCTCTGCGTGTCTGACCCATATGCCTTCCCCACGTTAAATTGGATGGTTTGTTTTCTGAGATCAAGTTGGCTCTTTTGGCTTCACGGCTGTATCTCTTTGCTTTTGTGGTTTTCTCTGCTGGGAATCCTCTATCTCTGGCTCATCACATGCTGGTGCCTTTTGGTGCTCTGGCTCCAGTTCAAATTGCCCCTTTCCTCGCCTCCCCCTCTCCTACCCACTCTCTGTTACATGTCTTTGTTTAATACTTAACACACTCTAGAATTGTCCCATGTACTTGTTTCCTTGATGTTTTCTGCCCTCCTCCCTCCCCCTGCCATAGCCAAGCATGGGTCTCGCTCTCCACTGTGTCTCCAGTGCTCAGGACAGTATCGTGCTCACCATGGGCAGGCACTAAATATTTCCTCTCATGTGATGAGCCCTCATAGAGCACTAACCATGTGCCAGACACTACCCTAAGAGCTTTATGAATATTAACTCACTTAATCCTCACAACGAGCCTGGGATGCAGTCCCATGTTTGTCTCTATTTCATAGATGGAGAAACTGTTAAGTAACTTGCCCAGTTAGCATTGAACCTGGGCAGTCTGACTCCAGATTGTGCCCTCTAGACAACTGCCCTGTGCTGTCTCTCCGGGATTTTTGTCGCATGAGTAAATGAGCATCTGTTAACACCATTACCTAAAAACTCATAGGATCACTATAAGCTCTAAGTCCAATGAACACAAATATCATGGCCCTAAAAATAAAAGTCTTAAGTATATGGAAGATACCATATAAAGTTAAGAGTCACCAGATTTAGGAGGTCATTGTCTTAAGAGGTAATGGTCACATAGTTTCATTCTTGGTTCCTAATTATCCAGAGATGGTAGAGAGACAGGAGGGTAAATCCTGAGATGATAATGATATCATCATGAAAAGAAAATATTTTTCTTTTTAAGCTGTCCCAGGCACTAAAATATTGACCAAATGGCTGGAGGATGCAGGGAAACTGGGCAGTGTTTAAGAATCTCGGTGGGCTTTTTATCTTGTTGAGTATCTTGAAATGTATTGTTATTCACAGAGCTCTACTTCATATATTTTGGTTGATTGATTTGTTTAAACTCATATATTTTAAAGCAATATAATAAATGTGTATACATTTATTTAAAAAATCAATATATTTAGTTTGCATACACACTTGGGAAGTTCTTAAGAATCTTGGTGAATAGAAGGCTTTTTAACTCTTTCAAAACATTTCACATTTATCCTCTCATTTTATTTCAAAACACCACTGAAGCAGGCAGAGCCGGAATAAATGTTATTTTCTCCAGGAGAGGTGGCTCCCAGGTCACTGGTCTGGATTCTTGTGCTTTTCTTCCTGCCTCTCACATTCCTTTTGCTGGTTCCTCTTCATCTTCCAACCTTGAAGCACTGGTGTGACCCAGGACTCAGCCTTTGGGCATCTTCTCTTCTCAGCTCCCTGATGGTCTCACTCATTCTCTTGGACTTAAATATCATCTCTGTGCAAATGACATTCAAATGTATTTCCAGCTCTGTTCTGTCTCTCTCTCAGGACTGTTAGTCTCTTTGACGTTTCCGTTGGTCGTCTATTGGGTATTTTAAACTTAATTGCCCCAAACTGGGTTTCCAGAGTTGCTCCTCTTAGTCTTCCTCATATCAGTAAAAGATGACTCCATGCTTCTAGCTGCCAGGCCAAAGGCCTGGGGCCATCTCTGACCCCAGTCTTGCTCTGACACTCTACATCCAGTGTGTAGCAAATCCTGTTGTTTCTACCTTTAACATCCAATACACGCAGGATCTGGCCTTTTCTTTACACTGCCACTGCTGCCACCCTGGGCCAGACCTCTGTCACTTCTGCCTGGTAGATGGTAAAGGGCCCTGAACTAGCCTCCCTGCTTCTCCGTTGCTGCCCTCTGCAGTGGTGGTGGCGGAGTCGACCAATCGCCTATTGAGAATATTGGGGAAAAAATGGATGGTGGTGTCTGTACTGATCATGTACAGACTTTTTTCCTTCATTATAAAAAATATAGTATAAGTATTATTTACACAACATTTACATTGTATCAGGTGTTATAAGTAATGTAGAGATGATGTAAAAGTATCCAGGAGCACGTGCATAGGTAATCTGTGAATACTATGCCATTTTGTACCAGGGTCTTGAGCATCTGCAGATATTGGTATCCCAGGTGGATCCTGAAACCAATCCCCTGAGGATGCCAAGGGATGACCATACTCTCAACACAGTAGCCAGTGATTCTGTTGTCCTCCACTGGAAATGCTCCAAGGACCTCCCCTATCAGAGAAAAAGGAGTTCCTCAGGACCTACACAGCCCTCCCCCTTCTGCTTTGATGGACCCCCCATGACGTCCCCACACTTCCAGATCCAGCCCCACACCCTCCTTACTCTCCCTTTCACTTTTTTCTACCTCAGGGCCTTTGCATTTATGTTTATGTACTCTTAGCTTTGCCTAGAATGCCCCTCCTCCAGAGATTCCTGTGGTTTTTCCCTCAATTCCTTTAGGTCTTTATTCACATGTCACTTTCCAGCAAAGGCCTTCCCTTGCTACCCTATTCAAAACTACGAGACCCTCCTTTTATGCTTCCTATACTCCTCTTTTGCTTAATTTTCTTTCTGAACACTTAAATCACTACACGTATTCTATATGTGTTAGCATATATTTTCCTGCCTTATTTTCCTGCCTGATCTAAAAATGCTGATAATAATGACATTGACCTCATAGAGTGGCTGTAAGGATTCTAGTACAAGTGCCTAACACGTGCCTGTTATAGAGTTAGCATTCAGCAAGTGCTAATGTGCTTGTGCTTTGCGTGCCCCACAGTGCCTAGCTCAACGCCCCGCCCGACGTGCAGAAGATGTCCTTACAGTGCTTTTAAACAGACAAATGGCCTAACTGGCAAAATCAGCATTTCCATCCTTGTCTTTATTGTGGAGAGGCAGCATGATACCAAAGATTTGCCCACATGAAGAGTCTGAAGTCAGCTCGGACCATTATCACCACTCAGCTAGGTCTTGTTTGAAAACAGTGACCTGAGTCAATTTAACTCCAGGAAAGATTCTGAAAAATAGAATAGATTTCCCCCAGAGAAGAGGCTGTTACATGAGAGCATAACCTTTAAAGTGTGCTCAGTAATGATGCCTTCTGAAGCATTTATGCAATTAGATGTATTTCATTAATCGTGTTTTCCGAGCAGAGAAATTTGAAAGAACATGTTCCCTTCTGTCTCACTCTGTCATGTTCTCATCAGCCCTTTCACAAGTTAATCTGAATAAAAGCAACTTCCCCTCAGTGGTGACTTAAAATAAGATACTGTTCACATGATTATTATTTCATTGTGCTTTTACGCACATTCCTCTGTGCTTTTTAATTATATATAATTACCAGGGAACAGGGAGTAAAATCTGTTTAATCTAAAATGAAACATGCTAAATAGATAATGTTTCCAGTTCCTGCTTTTTTTTTTTTTTTAAGGTATAATTCTAAATCAGGGAGATCAGGTTCTAGAGTGTAGACTTAGATCCTACAGAAAATGCAGGCTACATGATAGACTATTTATTTCATGTACGTGCTATTACTTTTTAAAAATTGTCATGCAACTTAGCAACTCAAGTAATGACATCTGGGGTGCAAGTATTTCAAATGCCATTTTTTTCCTTCTTATAAAATGTTGCAATTAACTGCGAACAAGAGTTAAACTTGATGGTAGCATATGGTGACTTTGATATGGCGATATGTTTTTATTGCAGTTTTCAATGTGTATGTTTCTGATGATGAGCAATTTTATTAAAGCCTGTCAGGGTGATCATGTTATAACGCATGATACTGCTCAAGAGGCAGCACAGATCAGTGTTAAGTCTCAGGCCCTGGAAACAGACTTCCTGCTCCTGAACCTAGTTTTATCTTTTGTATTAGCTATGCCGTCTTAGGCAATTTACATAACTTCTCTGTACCTCAGGATCTTCACCTGCACTGCAAGGGTACAATAGTAGGTATCTCAAAGGGTTGCTGTTAGAATTAAATGAGCATATATAAAGTACTGAGAATAGAGCACTCAATGAAAGTTAATTCTTGTTATCAGTTATAAAAGGCAAGGTCATGCCACAGTAACGGATAACTGCAAAATCCCAGTGGCTTGAAATAACAGTGGCTTGTTTCTTGCTCAAACGACGTATCTCTCAAGGAGTAGCCATTTTATCAAATGCTGCCAGTTGCTGTGGCAGAAGTGAAGATAATTCCAGAGGGTCTTGCCCCAGCAATTAAATGCTCCAGGCTGTAAGTGGCACTGTCACTCTGCTCCTAACTCATTGGCCCGCATTGGTTACTGGGCCACACTGGACCACCTAGAGGCCAGGAGGTGCAATCCACCACGTGCCTGGAAGGCAGAGAGCCAGCATCTTTGGCAAACAGCACTTGTGACACCCACAGTTTCTGTTGTTGTTTTGCTTCTGCAGGAAAAGCATTTAGCCTTAGTGGTTTGAGTAGCCTTAACCTTTTGGGTTGCTGGCTGTCGCTGTTGGGAATAAAGAATTGCAAGCTTCTTTCTGGGAAGGGCTTCAGGAGGATGGAGAGCGGGGGCGTCTCGGGGGACAGCAGGCTGAGCAGAAGGCTCTATTTAGCTATTGCATGCCAATCAGAGCCACTGAGCCGTCTGCAAGATAAATGGTTTAGAAATGTTCTCCATTAAAAAAAAAAAAAAAAGAACTAGTTCTAGCATTTTAAACATGTCAGCTGAAAGATAGTGTTAGAAATGGTATTTATACCCATCCCCCCATCAATGTCCACCTCCTCTGTTCAAAGTTTGCATGGTTTCCCAAAGCCTGTGTGCTCTTAGAGGTGGTTTTATTTAGACTTTCCCAGGCTTACATGTATTTGTTTGCCTTGAATTTTTCTAGGGCCATCCAAACAAAAACAAATGACTTAGAGTTAGCTCTTGATTATCTATGCAAATGCTTGGTGATCTTAAACAATGTGTATTTGCCTTTGATTGGGCTTCGTCTCCTGTTCTGTGGCCACATCCCTCCCCCTTCGCCTTCCAAACTTCCTCCAGGCTCCTCATACTTAGGCAGGTTCACCCATTTGATTGTCCTTTGTTCTCTGTTCTTTCCGGTCCTTTCTCACATGGGCTGGGTTTCTGCTTGGGGCTGGAGGCAATTGTGGGGAGGCCTGGGTTTTTGGTTTCCCTTTAATCTTGAAATACCTTGATATTAATAAGTTATTCTGGGCTTTCCCACTGCTGTAGCATGGCTGGAGGAAAGAGCAGTTTGGTTCGGATTTCGGAAGTCAAGATTGGTTTGAATGAGGGAACACAAAGTAGACTCTTTTTCTATAAGACTATTACTGGAAAGGTCCCACAGCTATTGCCTCTCCTAGTCCCCACCTGCCATGGTAATAACACCCCCACGCCTTTCCTCACACGATGCTCCCACCAGCTTGCAATGCTCTCTGTGCATGGGCTTTGGTGGCAGAAATACCTGCATTCAAAGTATGAGCCTACCATTTATTAGTGGTATGATTTAGGGGAAATTACCCACCTGCTCTGAACTTTGATTTCTTCCTCTGCAAAGTAAAGTAGGGTTTCATGACACTTAATGTGAAAAGCTATTGTGACAACAATATGAGATAAGACATGTTAATTCCTGGCATAGTCCCTAATAATTCTAAATTAATTGTGGTTGCTATTAATTAAGACCCAGATTAGGTTTTAATCTCTTCTATGACTTCTAACCTGATGACTTCATTTCCTTCTATATACAACATCTTAGTTTTCACCTGTAACAAATCTCTTATAACAAATAGACCCAAGGCATATTGGCTTAAACGTGGTAGAAGTTTATTTCTCATATTTCAGTGCAGAGAAGAAGTTCTAGGTTGGAGGTGGGGGGAGGTGGCAGGGGGTTGTCTTTGCTGTGTAGAGTCATTTAGAAACTGGGAGTGATACCTGCCCTGCTGTCCCAGACATGCCACTCTAGTCATTGTCTGCCATTTCACCCCAAGGGAAGAGGAGGAACACAGTCCACCAAATAGAGAAATTCATCGCAGGGCCATGGACCACTTCACAGGAGGCTGAGAATGTAGTGTAGCTGGGCTTCCAGATCTGCCTTCTGTGAGGAAGAGGAGAGGGGATTTGGGTGGTCAGCTGCCCATCTCAGACTCAAAACCTTTTCATATATGTTGAGAACATCCTCTCCGCTAACCTATCAGCTCCTTGAATCAGAGACCTTGTCTTAACCTTAACGGACAAAGTTATGTTCCGTGACAGCCATGCAATATCCATCCTAAGAATGCTTTAGGAATTGAGCTAATTCTCTGTCCAAATATCTCATATCTGGTCTCCACTGAATTTGAATATTACATTTGAGTACAATGAAATCAAGTGCTAACAGGTTGAGTTAGGGATTTTATGTCTGGGACAGTTCGTTCTTTGTAACAATTCAAAGACCATAACAACAAAAACACAGTGTTTTCCAGTAATATGTGGATTCCATTAGCAATTCCCATTACTAAGTTATTCATTTTAATTATTTACTGACACATTATAGGGTACATTAAGTTCTCAGTGTCATCTTTCAATCATTGTTTGAAATCACAGATTCATATATATTCTTAAAGAGCATTTATGAAAATAGGTATAGTAGATAAATCATAATTTTGTAGGGAAAAGAATAGGGTGAAAATATCTTATGTTATACTTTTAAAAAACCTATAATTTTAACCTAAAATTCTAATAAAAATACATGCTTGGATTGGTAAGCCAATTTTCTTACTTCAATTATGATAGAAAGTACACAAATAGGAACCAAGTAAAGTATGAGGCAGATCACTAGATTGGGTATAAATAACAATAAAGCAAAATAAAATATTTTAAATTTCCCCTCCTGTAGACACTAGTTCCAGTGAAGTCACTGTCTTTTAGCCTTCAACCCACCTTTCTCTTCACTACTTGGTGATGTCAACAGGCTTGACTCTGCAAAGCACTTTTTGCTTTGCTGGCTGTTTCCTTAGCCTGCCTCTGCCCGTTGCATGACTGGAGACTACAGGGCCGGCAGCGGGAGAGGGGTCTTCCTTCTTTCCCTTCGTTCCTGTTCTTGCTTTGTGGCCCTAGTAAAGCTCCTTCATCCCACAGTAACAGCAGTTCCATTCAGTAGCAGCCGCTGAATCCAGCTTGCAGTTTTCCAACACTCGTCAAATTGGCCTCCTGGCATCCTTTAGAGATGTCAGCAGTAGCCAGTTGATACCCTTTCTTCAGGGGCCTGGGTGCTGGGACTCTGGAACTCATCCTCCAAGCTCAGAGAAACCAGCACCAGCCCAATAGCTGCCCCTCCAAGGAGGTCTGAGTGTCAGGTCCATAGTGCCCCACTGCGGAACTGCTGAGTTCTAATTATTCTAACTTCTTCCCTTTGTTCCTCCTAAGATTGGTGGCTGCTTCCTGCAACTGTTATCTTCATGCCACCTTTTCTTTTTGTCTTTTCCATTTTTTAAATTCCTTAGTTAACAATTTTTATCTTCTCTCTGTTAAAATCACTGGTGGTTTCTGTCTCCAGGCTGGGCCCTGATTGATACCATACTTGAAGTTCTTTCAACAAGCAAGAGGACCAGAATGCTATGTATTTGAATCACACCTGTTTAACTGCTTGTAGATTCGGATTTTTAAAAGTTTAGCTGAATGATATACCCCTTTACTAAAAGTTATACTTAAAAGAAACAGCTAACTCAGATTCGCTTCTGCATTTGGTATTTGGATGAGACCTTGAGAATGGATAGATTTTTTTGGATAGGCTTTGCCACTAATTCTATTACCTCGGAGCCAAATGTTTCTTTTCTATGCCTCATTTTCTCCTCACTGTGCTGGGGGAAAATAGCGCCTGTTACCAGGTGACCTCTACAACACCAAAAATTGACACAGCAAAAACTGACAGAGCCAGAGTTAAAGTCTGTTTGACTCGTAAACCGACCCTCTAACTCACTGTTTCTTGTGATTTTTGTTTGTTTTTAATTTATACATTCATTTATGAAACCAATTCACTCATTTATGAAACCAACCACATGAAAGTCATTGTACTCAGAACCATGAGAATTACCAAAAGGAGTAAGATGTGGCCTTGCCTTCAAGGAATTTACAATTTAGTAAGACTAGAAGATATTAAAAAGTACTAAATTCCTGACTTCAATACTGAGTAGCATGCAAAAAAGTGTCCTAAGGGGAAAAGTGACCACAGGAGCACCGAGAGAGACGCAACACAGCCTGGAGAGGTCAGGGAAGTGTGGAATGGGGAGGCAGAAGTTGACCAGAGCAGGGAAAGAACAGGGGCTGGTGTGGGCAGAAGGACGGGAAGAAAGGATTGGGCCGGGGATACACTTGGGAGAGCTGGGAGTGCAGAGATGGGTAAGGTAGTTTGGGGCCAGGTTGCTTGGAAACCAAGCTGTCTCTTCAGAGACCCTTTCACATTCTCTGCCATGTGCAAGAGCATTCAAGTTGGCCAAATTCTGACCTTTAAATGGATGAGACATTAAAACCTAAAACATTTAAGATAAAAATCTGCAAGCATCCCTTACTATGTGCCAGGCACTGGTCTAAGCACTTTATCTTTCTAACAACCTAGGAAACAGGCAGTATTATCATCTCCATTTGACAACGGGGAAGGTGAGGCACAGAGAGGTTAAATAACTTGCCCAAGGTCACTCAGCTAGGAAGTGGCTAAGCCAGGATTTGAACTGAGCTTGTCTGGCTCTAGAGTCTAATGGTCTTAATCACTATTATAAAATGCTTAAAACAAAAAAGATCAAAAAGAAAAAGTAAACTCCTGAAACTTTCCCCTAATGCAAATGGTGCTCAGGAGGCTTCTGCTCTGGGACCTGTCCCCGCCTCCTGCCCCGCCCAGGCTGTGAGGTCTCCTGTCTCTGAGCCTCTTACCCTCCAGCACGCGCTTCTGCGTGTCTTTACTGAACAACATGTTCTCTGTAAGAAGAGATGCATATCTCAAAGGGTTGCACTGAGGTCTCTATTATAAAAGAAAAGATGTGTCCTCTAATATGATTTTGGACTTTTCACCCAAGATGTAACAGCCCTTTCAAGATTTAAAAAAAAAAAAAAAAGCTGTCTGTGACTCTTTTCTTTATGTGTGTTGGCCTGACAAGATTCTGATTTTAGAGAAAAAAAATTTGTATCTTTTCTGGATGCCAAGAATAACCGATGGAAATGAGGCAAGTGCAAATGGAAGGAGATTTACTTACAGGGAAAAAAAAAAAATCAATGCAAACCGCAGCCTCACTATTAAGGTTTAGAGAATCTGGCGGACTCATAGGGGATGTTTAATTTTTCTGAACTACTCTGATTTGTCTCTCATTTCCTGAGATTTCTCTGGAATAGAATTAGAATTCAACATACTTCATAAAATCAAACGGAGCCGGAATTAATATTTTCTTTATGATTCTGAGGGTAATTTAGTATATTGCACAATGTGGTGCCTATTATTATGAACATTATATAGTTTCACAAGAATGAGTCTGATTATTTGAACTTTTGGGGTGTTTAGATTCTAGAGAAACAAGAGTTTATCATGTTCAGATTTTGCACAGAACTTTTGGAGATAAAAGTTACTTCAAATCTTAGGATAATAAGAATAATAAAGAAAATGGTCTTCTATAAGCATAATTTAAACGCAAAAGGAAATCTAGAGATTGCCTAGTTTGGGGGTCCTTTATCCTCTAGGCCCACACAAGAGAAAGTGCTTGTCTCGATCAGGAGGCTACCTAGCTTTGGACCTGAGTCTTAGGACTCCCTGCCCAGTGCCCTTTCTCAGCATCCTAATATTAATATATCTGACTAAGGATATATAGGATAAGGGTAAGGGTAAGATATATCCTTATCTTCTTGGCTCATCCTAAATGAGATGGTTTACCTGTCTGACGCAAATAAAGATTTAGAGTCCAAATCTGATTCAATACCATCCACTCTTCCATCTTTCCCCCTAACATCACACTGAAAAAGTAAAAAAGTATGTTGTTGTCAGACACAACAATACCTCTGTTCCAATCAGGAATGACAAAGTCATTTGCATTTTGCTTTGTCCACGCTATGGTAATAAATATGAAGGTTTTAGTGCTTATTTTGCATCTGCACCTGGACGCTAAATCTAAATCTAATTTTCTCTCATTGAACTAAGTAAGCAATATTTTTTGGTAAAGTTAATTTAATGCATAGGAATAGAAAACCAATTAAGAGCACCTTTAGCTGTGCTGATGTAGACACTAGAGGCTTGTAAAATCCACTCTTGGTTACCCACGCCTGGTACCACGCAGAGGGGAGAAGGCCGGGAGCGAAGTGCTTTAGGCACTTGTGCAAATCGTTCACCTTCACTGGTGTCCCTGACAGATCTGCATCTCCCATAATCGTGCTGAGCAGTTAATACAGCTACCGAGAGGCTCCAGGGCTCTGCAAGTGCTGCCTCGCAGCTCTATTTGTTATTTCTAATTTATAGTCACGGCGCTCAGCCTCATCAAGTGAAAGAGCAGCTAAGAGGACTTCCTTTTCTCTCTTAGTGCAAGCAAGGGCGGGATTAAGGTGTACAGTGATGATTTTTATTTTACAGTATAACTCTACTTAAAGATTAGATCTCATGATATTCTTCTGGGTGCTATTTTACCCACTGGCCTACTGATCTGGTATTATATGAATTGCAAACTCTAGATAAAAGGGAGGTAATTTAAGGATACTGAACTGACCTAATCCATAATGTCAGTCAATCAGCTGGTTCTGGTGGGCCTGAGACAGATTTTTAGTACCTTGTTAGTGTGCAGGGGAACCGAGGCAATTTGAGAGGGAGTTTATTAATTTAACAGCAATTTCCTGATCCCATTGGCTTTATGCCAGCCCATTTATTCCTCTTAAGTACTTAAGTGTGGCTCTTCTCTCCAGCCATCTAATTTCTGCATGGGCATCTGAGCAGGTCAATAGCTGGTAAGTCCAGGTAAAATGTAGTCGAAATTAAAGTACCCCAACTTTGCCAGTGTCAGTTGAGGAAAGAAAGCAGCAGAAAAAAATGATCAATGAAGAGAGAACTGCATTTGGATAAAAGCAAGAAAAGAATTATTATGTGAAAAGTCAAGTTCAAGACCCAGAATGGTATTGACTAGGAAAATTGTACAGTATTAGTTACGGTTCTTTGGCTGTGAATAGCAAAAAGTGAATAGTTAACTAAGGAAAAGATAAAATAAAATAAACTAGAATAAATAAAACAACTTTAATTTAATTAAAAAGTATCGATTGGATACTAAAGTATCTCATTAGCATCCAAGAAGAATTGCTTGAGAGAGTTGCAATTCTTGAGATGATAGTTCCGATGACTCTCTCTCTGCTTTCTCAGTATGTTGTTTTTTTTTTTTTCAGTTTGCGATATATTTTGAATGGCCTAAATTGGGTCAGGTGACCACCCTGGCTCCATTAGCCTTGACAAGGATGCAGTAAGACCTCATTGTTCAGATATGACTGCTGAGGGCTTACCTCTGGACTCAGGGTAGACCCCAGAGAATCTGCGAAGCTATCCTCAAAAGTATCTAAGGAAGAATAGATCTTTCTTTGATGGCTTATGCATTGAGTATTCACAGCATTGTTCTGGAAGTTTGCCAATTGGGCAGCAGAGTTGGAGAAAAGGGCCTGAGCATTAGTTTCAATAATAAAACACTGTCATGTGCCAACTTTGTGACCCTGGCTTCACTGTGCCTCAGTTTCCTCATCTGTAAGATATCTACCTTACTTGTCTTACAAAGGCATTGTGAGGATGAAAGGAGATAATAGATGTGAACTGTAACTTGCAGCATGCCCAGACAGGCCTAAGCCTTGTTGTGGTGCCGCTCTATAAGGAGTGCTGATTATTTGGGCTGTCCACTCTGGGCACAGGAATCCTGACTGCACCTGGCAGTGGGGTACACCTAATTCAGATACCTATCTAGAAAAAGCCTGAAAGAATTCTTTACCTTGGGAGTTTATGAAGAGAAAATATTTGTATTAATTCAGAATGACTGAACCTAAGCTATAGAGTGAGAACCATGCTAGGTTTACTCAATAGTATACTATAATGCATAACCACCAATATGTGTAGTGTACTCTCTTGGACTTATTCTCATTAAGAAGGTGATGGGAATATCTTTGATTTGGTCCAGTCTGAGTCTTTTTCTGCTTTCATCCATCTAATTCACTGGTGCTTTCTTCATGTACCCAGTGCTGTTTTTGAATGAATTTTTTTCATAGTAGAGGTTCCTATAACAACTCCAGAGAATTCTCAATTTCTTCATTTCACTGTTCAAAGTGTGGACTTGTAGTAGAATCTTCACCAACTTTTTTCTGTTTCTCCAGCTGCTTCTGTTCTGAACTGTGCTGAGCTTAGGAGATTCTCGCTTCTGTGATGTGCCGTATGGAGCGTGTGCTGCTGGTGACTAATCGTTCTGGGTTATAACTTCTCTGGGTGGTGTCCAGTTCTCCATCCTCCTGGAAACTGAGCCAACTCTGATTTATATGTCTGCGAATCTCTGCTGAGCCGTGGAGGTAGCTGTGGAGGGGGTTGGAGGAGAAATGCTGTTGGGAACAGGACAGTGTGCTATGGTTTCACGCTCAAGAGCGAGTCACATGTTGGCTGCTGCTCAATGTCAAAATTTGGGCAGAGGAGCAGAATTAGGTCTTGTCATATACAAATGTGATTCTAACTAGATCCACCAATTCTTATTACTGGCTAAATGTAAGGCTGTGAAAATGGTTTCAAAGTTGGGAAGATGCCACCCTGAACATTCCCTAGGGCCTCATTGGTATCTCTTGGAGCTGCAGGTGTAAGGATTTACACTCTGCCCTTTGGCAGATGGACAAGTCACTTCCAGATGGAGGCACGGTATTGAAAAAGGTCCTTCCTTTGAAAATCCCTCTGGTATGTTGCATTTAACCATGTAAATCACAGTGCCTCCTCTGAGAACTTTCTAGGCCTTACAGAAGGAGTGTGGCGCAGCAAGCTCTCCAGACATGCTTGCATTCACGAGGAGTGAACAGCATCCACAGGCTGAAAGAAGTGGGATTGTGGTGCGTTTTGACTGGCTTCCTACTTCACCATCTTTCAGCATTTCCCTAGGTAAATTCCATTCTTCACTGTCCCACACGACTCTGACAACTCAATGTTGCCACTTCATATGGAGCTTTAAGTCAGGTCCAAACCGAGGAATTGGCAGAGAGAGAATGTCATCGCTGGAGTGGTGATGCAGGCAGCCCAGTGAGAACCCATTCTGTTGCCACAGTTCTTGTCGTAAATGGAGGAAAGGTACCACTAAAGTCCTAAAACCGTGTGTTTCCAAGACAGTTTTATTGGGACTCTGGTTTTCCCCAAGTATTTATTCTGCCTTTTCAAGCCCACAGTTTGTCACTCCGCATTCTGGAATGCTGAATGGGGGAAGAAAAGAGCAAGCATTGGAACCCTTTGCAGGAATAATTTGAGTGTATTTATTTCATGATTTGTTTTCCCAAGACATTCAGATCAGGGATTGCACCTATTTAGTCTGAAGGTGGCTAAGGTCTGGCTAATCAAGAATTGTACTCTGTATTTCTAGTACAAGAGTAGGTGTGTGTAAGAGAGAGGCCAGAAATGCATCTTAGTCAGAATATTCTGGCTTATGCTGCAGTAACAAAACCCCTCAAATCTCAGTAATTTGCTACAACAAAGGCCTAGTTGTTGTCCAAGCTATATATCCATCACGGGCCAGCTGAGCTTGCCACCACGTTGCCTGTATCCTGGGACCCAGGCTGATGGCCCAGGACCTGTCTGGAAACACTGTGTTGCTGTTACAGAGGGAAAGGAAACATGGTAAGCCACTCACTAGCTCTTAATGCGTCTGGTCATGGTGGTGTAGGTCCTTCCTGCTTGAATTTCATTGACTGACATAAACTCTTTGACCACTTAGAGCTCCACGGAATACATTTTGTCCTCTTGCAAGAGGGCTACCACAGACAGGGCCTCTGGAATATTTGGCAAGATTGTGGTGATACAATCTACCACACCCAAATGTCAAATATTTAGTGTCTGATAAAGATAGATCTCAAATTATTAAAAGAATGAATAAAACAATGAGCGACCCTGGGAAAATTGGCTAATTATTTGAAAAAGTGAAATAAAATGAGATTGTTATTGCATGTCATGTGCAAAAATAGAATGGATTAGAGCTAAAAAATTAGAGGAGCTACAGATCAGTAACTTACAATATTGGGTGTGGAGGGCTTCTTTATGTATAAAACCAAAGGTGGAAACTATAAAGGCCAAGACTAGTAGAGCTGATTATAGAAAAATAAGTAAGTAAAAAAGATCATAAACACAGCGAAAAGGTAACAACAAAGGGGATAAAAGTATTTCCAATTTAAATAGCAAAGAAGCGATACTATTACTGATAGAAGAGTTGTTACTGATCACAAAGAGAACAGGCGTGCTCCACCTACTTGCTCTAGATGGCTGGTGTCATGAAGCTACTCTACCCAGAACTGCCCTCTCTTGTCAATCACCTCACACTCATTGGTTTTTCCAAAGTATCAAAAAAGTAATAATTTACACCAGTGCTATGAAAAAGGGGGACTCTTAGAACTTCTGATCTTCTTTCCCAGAAAATACTGTAACTGTAGCTTCTGGAAACATTGTTTCCACATCTGAAATATGACACACAGGAGCAATTCTAACTCGGAACGAAGGATGGGACCTTCAGCAGAAACCGTCCTTGTTTTCCTCTCCTCCCTATCCAATTGACTCTTTCACTCATGAAGACCCACTGGTCTCTTCCATGTATGGGAGAGTGCAGCGTATGAGAGAGGAGGGTGATTAGGGCCCTGGAGTTCTCAGATTTCCAAATTTCCTCCTTTTGTTTCCTAAAACATAAATTATTGATAAATGATCGCTAAGCAACTCTTGACCACTATCTCATGAAGAATTCTTAAGAGCAGTCATGTTTCAGCCTGGGAGTGTCCCAAGAACATATTTTCTTCCATTCTTTGTGCCATTAGGTTTTGCTATCCATCTCTCCCAGGCATACTAGAAGTCATAAGTGAAATGGCTTCCTGTATTAACATTAGCATCATCCAGCAGATGGCAAGTGCTTGTTAGCCTCAAAGGAGGGTTCAGGCAGAAATGGCTTCAGGCAGAAATACAGCCAGAAGCTACCTTTTTCAGGGAAGTTTCTGGATTCCTTAGAAGTATCCCAAGTTCCATAGTGGCCTCCATAATTTCCCCCTTTCTTCTCTTAAATCCTTCTCTCCATGACTGCCCCAACCCACATGGATTCTACATCCTTATTCATGTCTAGCTAATACATTTCTCTTCTGTGCTCTGCAATTTGCTGGTTGAATGTTTGCACATGTTTTGTGTTGTTAATTCTCTTGTTTTATAAACTTTAGCCAGTCTACTTGGTGGTATCCCCCCACTAAGCTGTATGAATCTCAAAGACTGGGAATGGCTTTGTTTCCCATCACTGTTAGTACTTAGCACAATGTCTAGATCAATAAATAACTGCTGAATGAATTTGTTGCTGTTTCCTCACCTTGAGGGTAAGCAGTGTCTCGGTTAAAGCCAAGCCATGGCATGGGTGGACCAGTGATTTCTGATTGCCAGGGGACTCTCTTCTAGGGTCTTCTGTTGGGCTCTTCTGGCAACTAGTGTATATTGGCAATGTGCATGGTGGGAAAGTTCATTTCATGGATGACTGTGTCTTAGAAGAGTCAATTGCAAATATTCCTTAAATGCAGGGCACCGCACTCTCCAGGCTTCAGCCATGCAGACCTTCATTTCATCACACCAAATGCAAGACGCTTGTTCCTGCCTCCAGGGCACCGGCCTTCCACCCCAGGGTCTTCCTCTTCATCCCTCTGCCCGGGGTGTCCCCCTGCCTCCTCACATGGCAGGCGCCATTTGTGCATTTCCAGGCTTAGAAACCTCCTCTGACCACAGTGATTGAGCACCACCCCTGCCTCATCACTCTTGAGCTCGTTGTACTGTTTTGTATTCCTCATGGTAGTTACTGCTGTTCAGCATTATTTGTTTGTGGTTTATTGTCATTCTCCTTCCAGTAACAGGAAAATTTTGTGTTAACAGGGCCTTGTTTGTCCCCATATTCACCACTTCATTTCCAGTTCCTGGGACATAGTAGGTGCCCAGTAAAAATTCATGGAATGGCTGCATTTCTCAGAGCATGGTGTCTGTTTAACAAACTTTCTTTTACTATTATTGACAGCACAACTTTGATGGATTACTGTGCTACAAAACCTCCTCCTTGACTGGATGGGGTGGGGGTGGGGGAGGAGAATGAGGCAGAAAAGCCTATCTTTGCCATAGGTTGAAACTGGTGCTTCTGTTTATTATCTTATGGCATCAGCCTCTAAAAAAGATGTTTTATAGAGCATGACACTGTATCTCTAATGAGAATGCAAGTTCTATTTTCAGTGGCAACAAAGGGCCCTGGTTACTTTTCCAAGGTGTCATGTTTTCTTTTGGCTTCAGCTCATACCCAGAAACCTGGATAAAGTTCTGTACTGGACAATCTAGTAGTTGGCAATACTCCCCAACTTATAAGCAAATTGGCTGCAATACATTAGAAGGAAGCCTTTTTTAGAAAATTAAAAATCTAATAGATAAATTCCAATAACCTAAAATTCTCCAATCTCACACCACCCCAAATAAGGAATCTGTTTACTATAGTAATAAAAGTATGGAATGTAGATCCAAACAGCCTGATTAGAATTACAGTTTTGCCACCAAATGAGCTGGGTGAATGGGAAAATTAATTTCAGTTCTCTAATGCCTTGGCGTGGCAGCCATGGAAACACACTGCTCAGATCTCCTGCTATGAGACCACAGTTGACACCCTCTTCCCTCTCCTGGGTGCTACCTTTCAGCAGTCACCCCAGGCAAGCTTCCCACCAGCCCTTCCCAGCCAGTGACCTAGCACAGTGGGAGATCAAAGTAGGCCATTCTGGACACACTTGAGACTTCCCCAATGGGCAACTTTGGCTTGAGCACTCCCCTATGCCTGGCTGAATCCTTCTTAGAACTGCTGTGCAGCCTTAAGCTCTTCCAACCTCAATGGCCTTCCTTCTCCAGCTTCTTCGTATGGGTCAGACCTGCATCAGGTCTGAAGTCTCTCCTTGCTCACTCCTGTTCTTTCCCTCAATAAATCGTGTGCACGTCTAATCTCATCTTGACATCTGCTACTTGGTGACCCAAACTGACGTACTTGGTTTTCTCATTTGTAAAACATTGCCCATGGTCTAGTTGGGTATTATCAAATGCTTTGATTTACTCTCATTTGAACATATGGGATTTGTGCCCCAAATCACCACAAAACTGTATTGTTGTTAGGATTAGGAAATAAGGCCTGCAAAATTGCCGAGTGTGGCATCTGGGATATAGCTGTCACTCAGTAAGGGACAGCTGGATATGGACAAATGTTCCTACTTTCAGAAAAGATCTCATCTGAGGACACCGTTCTTTGCCTTGAGGTGCTTAGTCATTTCAAAGACAGACAGACGTGTGGGTGTTTAGGGCGCCAGCGAATCAGAGGCACTGTATTTTTTCTCTTCAAATTATTTGATAGGTAGGGGGAAAATCAGAACTTCTTGGACTTTTTTATACTTATTTTATGGTTTAGCATTGTTTATTTTACAAGTAGCCCTATGTGGAGGGGAGAGCTCTGTATCCTTTCAATGCTTAGCTCGTCTACGGGTGTTAATGGGTCCCTGTACCTTCTCCTTCCATGACCGGCCCCCGGTTACCTTGGTCAGCGGTATTCTACCTTCTGCTGGGGCAGCTGCCTATTTTCTGGTGCTTCTTACTGTGGGTACTTTTGGTAATGTTGGGCAGATGAGGGGCGAGTCTAGAAGTCCACTGACGTGCCTGAGCAGAGCCCGTGTTCCTTCTGCACTTACCCTCCCTGTTTTCACTCAGTTCCTCTGTAGACCCTGATGTCCCAGGGAGTGGGGTAGTTGGGTGCTTCCCAGAGAATTGTTCTGAGTCACCGCATCTCTGATCTTGGCTGCCAGACAGTAGTCACGGAGGATGTCTGAATGCTGGCCTCTGTCTGCCCCCAAAATATTGCCTGGGTACACCCTTCCTCAGGGGAGCAGGCCCCATTTTTCTGCAGTCTAGCAGGGTGTTGCTGAAATCTTCTGATGCATTCCTCAGGCAATAGATGAAATTTGTCACCTAAATCACTGCAATTCTCAATGACAAGGACAGCATCAGGAGTCCTGATACAAGTTACATTCTACATACATTTTAGGCATCTCTGAGAATTTTCATTGAGCTTTAATGGAATTAGAAACACTCATTAAGAATAACTAAAAAAAAATGAAGGACAATAGTGTCGTAAACAGGAAAGAAAACAAAGGATATCAGAGAAGCAGAGATTTTACATGGCAGTTTTGGCAAAGTCAAGGAATCATAGGAGGAAATAATTCCAAGTCTTACAACTGACACTTCTTTGTTGCTGGAGGGAAAGGAACTATTTCTACAGAGACTGAAAAGACCCCAGCAGTGGGAGCAGAAATGTGGTTGGGTGGGAAGAGACAGCTTCCTGGGAGAGCTTATTTATTTATTTAATTTTTCCATGAGGTGACATTTCCTTTAGTCTTGTGAAGATTCTAATGTTCACGTGATGACTTTTGAGACATTAAAGAGTGATGTGAAAGCAAGACCAGCAGATATTTCCAGAAGGGAGAGAGAGGAGGCATATTTTTGTGTACCCACTTCCCTACTGACTGACAGAACAGGCCCTGTCTCCAGCCCAGCTCTACCCCTGGCTCAAAGGATAAAGAATGTAGCCCGGAAAGCCTTTGAGTAGGAATAAACAACCCTGGAGTTAGAAACTCCAGAAGCCATTGACTGACTATTGGGGTAAAGAACTGGAGGGAGTGAACAGTCACTGGGTGCGTAGTGAGTTAAGGATGCTTTTGACTGGCTGAACATATTCACTAGACTATGGTGCAAACTGTAAGAGCGGACAGCACTGTTGAAAAATCAGGGGGCTTTGGAACAAACTAGATCTGTTTGAGTCCCAATTGCACTTATTACTGAGAATAATCTGTCATCTGGGGACATGCTCCATTGTCAATGAGGGTCAATCAAAAGATTCTGGGATTCCCCTTCTAGCCCATGGATAAATAAGGGCTTGTACCTTAAGGAAGGGTATACTGATCTTAACAAATTATGTCACCACTATTAACCTCAGTTTTCTTAGCTGGGAAATGGGGATAAATGAGATGATTCATATATACAGCATCTGGTCCCCAAATTGAATTCATTCATTCATTCAACAAATGTTCTGCAAGTGCTAATTGTGTCCTTAGAGGTATATCAATAGATAAAATGTATGCAATCTGTGCCTTCATTGACCTACAATCTAGTGGAGGAAAATAGACAATCAATAACATAGGAGAATTAGGTGGCATGTTAGAAGGTATCTTATGAAAAACACGAGAGGGAATCAGGAGAGGGAAGGGGTGTTACAGTTTGAAGAATCTGGTCAGGAAAGGCTTCTCTGATAAGATGACTTTTGAGCAATAGCTGGAGGGAGAAGGGTGAGCCATGTAGACATCTAGGGGAAGAGCCTTCCAGGCAGGGGGAACAGCAGATGCTAAGACTCTGAGGAGTCTAGCATATGCGAACCAGCCCAGTAGAGCTAACGTATTATTTTTCATATGATGGAAACTGGGAAATGGGGATTAATGAGATGATTGATTTTGCACGTTTGCATTGTGCAAAAATCTCATGTACCAGCACGAGTGAAGGCAGAGTGATAGAAGCTGAGGTGGGCAGGGAGGACGCACAGATTGTGCACACTTCATAGGTCACCGTAAAGACTTCTTTACTTTTAATAGCATGGGAAGCTATTGGAGGATTTTTAGCAGAAGAGTGACATGAGCTGACTTCTTATGACAGGGTCACTCTGACTGCTGGGTGAAGAAGAGACCAAAGTGGGGAAGGGCAGGAGACAGGAGACCAGCCAGGAGGCTACTGCAATAACCCAGGAAGGAGATAGGAGACCTGGGTGGTGGCAGAGGAGTGAGGAGCCGTGCTGAGTTCTGAAATCCAGCAGCATCGCTCATGGATTGCATATCAGGGGCAGGGGATGAATCAGACACTTTGGCCTAAGCAAGGAAGAGGATGGCATTGCCATTTCCTGAGACTGGAAGGCGGAGCAGGATAGTGGGGGCAAAGAGTTTGGTTATATAAATGTTAAGTATGAGTTTGAGATACCTACTTGATGGAAATCTGAGTAAAAGTGTTGAGAAGGTGGTCACATATGTGAGAATATATACAGTTCATACATGGTTCGAGAGAAAGAGACAGCTTTGAGGTATATATTTCAGAACGATTAGCATAGAAATGGCATCTATATGTGTGTGTGTGATACACACTATATATATATACACACATACAGACATACACACATAAATATGTACACTAATACATATACACCTATGTGTGTGTGTGTGTGTGTGTGTGTGTGTGTGCGTGTGTGTGTATATGGAGAGAGAGAGAGAGAGAGAGAGAGAGAGAGAGAGAGAGAAATTGTTTGACTTTAAGAAATCCCGGGTGTCTTACTGGGTAACTGGAGGGATAGTGGCTGCACATCTCTCTTTTCCTTTAATCTGTCTTTTCAGCTGTGTTCTGTCCTGGGTGGTTTTGCATCTGGAGTTTTGCTTCCATACCCCAGTGGCCCTACACCCATCATTCAGCGTTGCTCTGAACTTCCCAGGACCACTCTTTGGTTTGGGTAAGAGAAGAGGGGTTGAGCAAGTGTCAGTTGTACTCTGATCAGCGTCTCTCAGCGTTTTCTTAACAGCTTTACGAAGATATCATTCACATACCATACAATTCACCCACCCAACGTGTACAATTTAATGGTTTTTAGTATATGCATAGAATGTGCAAACATCACCACAGTCAATTTTAGAAACTTCCATCATCTCAAAAGGAAGCCCAATATCCTTCAGCTGCTGCTCCCTATGCCCCAGCCTGCCCTCGGCCCTCGGCAATCACTAACCCACTTTCTGTCTTGTGGATTTCCCCGTTCTGGCCATTTCATATAAACAGAATCATGCAGCGTGTGGTCCTTTGTGACTGGCTTCTTTCATTAGCGTGATTCCTTCAGTCAGGTTCATCCGTGTCACAGCAAGTGTCAGCACTGCAGTCATCTGGTGCAGCTGCATATTCCATCGCACGGGATATACATTTTACTGATCCACTCATCGCCCGGTGGACATTTGGGTTGTCTACCTTTTGGCTCTTTATGAATAATGCTATTAATATTTGTGCACAAGTTTTTGTGTGGACATATCGCTCAGTATTTCTGCAATTTGTCTGGAATCTCTGATCACATCAAGGGCAGAATAAGCAGACGGGTGTTAGATGTGGTCCAGTAAGCCCACATTTGCCTTGTGAAGGGAAGAAGTTTCAGTTTTATGCATATGAACCACAATCGTTTGTTTACTGTAAAGAGTTCCTTTATTTTACTGCTGATACTTCTGTGCCCACCAACAATTTTCTCCTAGCTGCTAAGAAAACGAAGAGGGCAGGGGAAAACTCCAGAACCTACGTAATTTAACCAGCCTTAGTACCCAGCCTAAACCCACCTCTGTCCACTGAACCCTCCAATCGCTCCCATTCATGCCCTCCATGTCCTACTAATGTGGACCCCTGTGAGTGTTTCAGATAACTGTAATTGATCACCAGCCCTCCTGCTCCCCCTGCCTGAGACTTGGCCACCTGCCAGTCACAGCAGAGCACCTAATTCCTTCAGCACATGTGCAAAGGGTCCCCTGTGTGTGCAGCTCTGGGTGTAGCTGTGGTGCCGAAGTGAAAAGAACACAGCTGCTTCTCAGCTTGCCAGGCCGTCGGGAGAGGGTTGCAGCTCCGGGATTTCACCCAAAGTGCAGCTATGCAGGCCCTTATCAGATCTTCAGAGTGGCTTCTGTCCAGCCACCTCCCACAATGCTGGGATCATGAACCAGGGAACTTCTTGGGGTGCTTGGAGAGGTGGCCTCTTACAAAAAGCTGGCCCAGGGCCTTCAGGACTTAGCCTCGAAGACCGGGTGTTTAGTACTGCTCTAGCTGTGGGTTCCTTATCTCTGCCAGTCTTTCGCATTTCTGAAAACTCCCACATAGGCAGTGGTGTGCTGGGGCCCGTTTGTACCGGCTCTCAAGGGCTGACTGTGGCATCTCTTCCCAACTCCACAGCCAGTGGTATCATGTAGTAGCTTGCAATTGGCCATGGGAGAGTATTTACACTATAGGAGTTGGTAAGTGCTGTGAATCAGGGCTTGTTTTTTTTCTCCTGGGGAGAAAAAACTGCACATTGGTCCTTGCTGCTCTGGTGTGGGAAAGAGAGCTATCTCCGTTTTTGATGGGCACATTGGTATCTTTGGTTAATAAAAAATGGGAGAAAGATCAAGAATAGGAGGCAAGAATGACCAAAATGGAATTTTAAAAATTCTCCCCAAAGAATTTCTTCCTCCCTTCCTTCCCTCCTACCTTCCTTTCTGTCTCTTTCCCATTCTCTTTCTCTCTTTTTTCTTTGTTTCTTTTCTTTTTTTCTTCACTCAGATGCTTTATTACTGTGCCCATAAACCAGCCAAACTGACCATTAAATTCCCTACAGACTTCTCCCTTCCTTGCCTCCTTCCTTCTTTCCCTCTCTTCTCTTCCTTTCTCCCTCTCCCCTCTTCTTCCTTCTTCTGTTCCCTCCTTCATTCTTTCCTTCCTTCCTCTCATGTGCCAGGCACTGTGCTGGGCTCTGGGATATAAAGATGCTAAGCTAAGCGTCTGATCACATCACTCCTCATAGCTCTCTTCTTATGCTCCTGAATCTTTGCTTGCACAATTCCTCCCCCCTTTCCCACTACTGGGCTGACACCTGGGCATCTGACTCTTCAAGCATCTACCCTTGGGAAGCTTCCCTGAGCCACGCAGCTTGACTCAGGCCATCCCATGCATCCCTATAATGCTGTGAATTTAAGAGCTGATGATTCTCTCTGACCAAATTGTCATCTGCTTAAAGATGACAATTCGTAAAACAAAAGAGGAAAAAGAACTATCTTTCTATCATGCACGATGTGGATGGCGGGCTATATAGCTTTTAGTCTGTTTAGTTAATTTCATTTGCTCTTTGAGTGGCAGGTCACTCTGCCAAGATACTTGAACTCTGTGGCCGGGGACTGTGTCTCGTTCATCCTTGCAGCCTCAACACTGTGCCCGGCACACCCTAGACAATGCATTTGGCTGAATTGAACCAAATACTCAAGGCCCTCAAGAAAGGGAGAAGAGGAATTACATTTACAGAGCACCTACTGTGTGCCAATCACCGTAGTAGGCACTTTTATGTGTTATTAAACTCAATCCTTAGAGCTACAGTCAGCTGCAAGGGAAGATGATTACCACCATTTTACTGATGGAGAAGACAGACTCCCTGGGAGAGTGAGGAATGTGCTAAAGGTCACAGCCAGTAAATGACAACGTTAGTTCAAACCTGATGACTCCAAAGCCCATACTCTCCACAGCATGACAGAGCCTCGAGACTGGCTGTGATAAAGCATCCAGATGGCAGACATCGATCCTTCCTGTGCTCCTCAGTTCACATAGATAAGTGTTGAGTGTTAACTATGTGCTCGGTCCTAGAGATGCAGAAATATATGACAGGGTTCTTGCTCAGCCTAAGAAGGGAGATAAATGAAAAAAAAACCACCAATGGTTTCCACAAATCAGGATGCTACATGTGACACCATGAAAGAACTAATAGCAGAACCACCAGCCTCAGCTTCTGGGGCTCAGGAAATGCCCCTGGACATTGGTGCTAGGAGAGCATCTCTGAGGACCTGCAGGAGGCAGCCAGGTGAGCCAGAGGGGCGGAGAGAAGGGAGGGGCTTGTAGGCTCATTAATGAAATGGGGACAGTGACAATCTCTGCCTTGTAGGATTCTCGTGAGGACTAAATGAGTCCATACAAGAGCATAAAATAGTGCCTGACACACAATATGCTCTCAGTATATTTTAGCAGCTGTTACCATTATAGATTTTTCTTAGATGAGCTGAAAGTTTGGTGAAAGCTATCACAGAACCGTGCGGAATAAAGTAGAGATGTGCCCATGACTCCCGCAAATCAGCCCAGAACCCCGAATCCCCCCCTCTTGCTTCTCTCTGACTTGAGCAAGCTGCTCAGCCTTCTGGCCTCAGTTTCTCCTCTGTACCTTCACAGGGTTGTTGTAAGGATTGAGTTAATGCGGGTCAAGTGCTTAGATCAGCACCGCAGACAGTGAGCACCACAGCTTGTCGGCTGTTGGGAACACGAGGTGCTGTGGAAGCACATGGAAGGGACACAAGGACCAGACTGCAGGAGGAAGCGTCCCAAGGAGGCAAAGCTTGCTGGGCGTGGAAAGTACCAGTTAGCCAACCAGCCTGGGACAGAAGGGATGGTCGACCAAACAGAATGATGCTGTGAACACTCAGAAATGCGGGGTCGCTCCGTGAGTCCTGAGAGCCAGCAGCAGCTGAAAGAGGCTGGAACGTAGCGCGTGAAGGCGACTGTGCCAGTAGATCTGGAGAAGGGGGTGCACAGTGCAGACTGAGCAAAAGTTTGAATGTCGTGGTGGTGGCTGCTTGGCTCTGTTTTGTGCATCTGAAGAGGCTGCCCTCAACTTCTTTCCTAGTGGGAACCCCCCAGAGCATTCCTAGTACGCTGCTGTTTGCCGACATATTCCATCCATCCAAGGCACACGGTGGTTTTTCCCTCTAGTTTTAAGTCTCTGAGATCCCGGTGAGTCTTCCAGTTAATGCTGGCACAATCCTGCCCACCTGGCCTGAAGGCAAAGTCTTCCAGAGACAGTTCGTCTTTGCTTCCACCAGACATCAAGGACACTACTTGAGATTCTCTGGTTAAGGATTTTGGGGCTATAGCAGCAGTGTAAATTCCAACAACGAAGCTGCACGAACAGCTTGTAGTTCAAATTCTCCAGGGAGGTGTGGCAAGGTTCAGGCAGACAAGTTTTCTTGCTGCCCTTTACGTAAGTGTGCTCATTTCTCACGTGAATGTGCACTGAAGCACGGCTGTTTCATGGCCCAGCTTTATGTAGGGCTTCTTATTAGACTACCCATTGGGACATTGTTTTTTCCTTCTTAGGATTTCATGTATATTTTGTAATCAATAGTGTCTCAGAGTCAATGTGAAAGAGTACTTGATTTCATCAGAGATGATCTCCTTAACAACTGCTGATTTCCAAAAGGAGAGTAAATGCAGAAGTGATGTTAAATGTGTGCTAACCTATCTTTCTTTACCCATGTGATATAGGGCTTAGTCCTAAAAAGAGAAGCCACTCTGCGTATTCCAGACACACATGGTTTAGCATAGAATTCAGGTTTTCATGGAAGAGCTGGGGATGTAGAAATGAGGGAAGCTGTGGCTGGAGGTCAGGGATGTCGTCAGTAGTGATCTCGGCCAGCTGCACCTGAGCAAGAGGCTCTCAAAAGCTTGCCTGGGAACTGCTGCAAGTCTCAAGATCTTAGGGAAGCTTCAACGACTGCCTCAATCTGCTGAGGCCAAGCAGGTGGTTCCTAACGGTTCTCTAGAAGCCACTGGGAATCTCCCCTCTGCCTCCGCATCTGCCTGCAGCCGCCTCTGGAAAATAACAATGGCTTCTGGTTCACTTCTGCATTCCAAATCTCCATGGGTCCCTCTCACCGGCAAACTCTGCCCCGAACCCATGCTGGGAAGGAAGTTTGCAAAACCTGGTTCCCAGCCTTAGAGTGGTGGCGATGCTGAGTTGACAGCAGATCATCTAGCACACAGGAATAACCAAAGCTTTTTTCTGAGAGCAATTTGTTACTGTAATCTTAAAAAAAAGGACTCTTGGTGAAACGGAACAGGGAGCAGGTGCCTTTTAAAGACCCCAGCAGACCACATTATTCCCATTTCTATTTTTGCCTTTTCTACCGTCAATCATAGTTCATAAGACCCCACTGGCTCTGATTTAATGCTAACTGAATCATGAAATTTATCTGCTTGTGGCCACAAAGCAAAATTCTGAGATTTACAGGTTCACGTTAGCCTCTTAAAGGACAGAGGAAAGAAATATATGATCTTGACTTTCTAAGGATTTGTAATTGAGTTGGGCAGATGCATGAAGCAGTCCCATCTCCATCTCTTTCCTCTTTCTTGAGGAGCATGCTCCTGGCAATGTGGGCCGAGCCACAGAACCGTGTCTGCTGCGATCGCTGCGTGGAGAGGTTCTGCAATGCCTGGAGGAGGTGGGCACACCAGGGATGGGACGCAGCTGGCTGGAGCCCAGTGAAAGCTGGCAAGTTTCTTCTGCCCAGGGCAGGAAACTGTGCTATTTAGAAGTGTCACAGCAACCCTCGAAAATGTTAATCAGATTGCACACACAACAACGGAGGGAGGAAGAATACAACTGACCAGAAATATCTCTTAATAAGACAATTGCTATGACCTATGGCAAAAGCAAACTGGTCCCTGCCATGTTCAGGCTTCAATATATTTCACGTCATGGGTAATCTGTATCCTAAGCCCCACTTATTATTTCTATGTGGTATTTATTTTAGCCTGCTATTTGTTTGTTTTGACAATTACATTTAATTTGGATACTCACGAACTGGAGGACCAAACAAAGAAACAGTGCTAATTTCTTGTTTCCCTACCTGTTTTTCTAAGCACTTGCAGAAATGAACAACCAGAGACTCGATAGCAGGGGTTCTGCAAGCTACATCCTTTGGGCCAAATCTGGCTTGCCGCCTGTTTTTGTAAATAAAGTTCCATTGGAACAAGCAACGCTCATTTGTTTACATATCATCTCCAACTACTTTCATGCTGAGTTGCATAGTTGGGAGAGAGTCCTGTACGGCCCATAAAGCTTACAATATTTACTATCTGGCCCTTCACAGGAAAAAAAGTTTTCCATCACTTACTGTTTAGGAATATAATTTCTTAGTACAATAACTCAATTCTAATTAAAAACAAATTTTCTCTTTTGAATGTTACCTTCCTAGTCCCTCAGTCTTTCTTGGCAAAAAGCATCTTTTGACATTGATGTTGACTAGGCTTGGGTTCTAATCACAAGCTTTCACAGGACATCTGACAATAGCTGAACAGAATTAAAGATAAAATTGTATTTGTATACTCCACAATGCCCCTTCCCCCAGTGTGTGCAAATTATTGAGAGTTAAGCATGTTGAGCTTTTAACAGAAACTCACAAAGAAGGGTATCTGAGCAATTCTAAACCCAAATCATGGTGGCAACACCACGTGTAAATCTCATACACATGACCAAGTCAGGGCAGTGAGAATTCACTTCATGGTAGAGAACATGGCTCCAAGTTATAATTAAGCTAATGCATCATTCCAAATGTTTAGTCTTTTCTCTGCTTGATAAAAACAATAATGGGAGAAATTATCTAGCAGATGTGCAAGTTAATCACAAACAACGTCTGGCTTCCTGTTTTCTAAGGACCAAGTGTGTCTTTCTGGTTGAGTACAGCAGGGCTGTGTGATTCCAGACTGCAGTTTTATGTGCAGGTCTCTTTCCAGAATACGGAAGCATAAAATGCCTTTCTGCTTGAAGGTCAGCCCAGCGCTGTCTTGCAGACACTTGCACTGAGGGGTATTTTGTGTGAACATGGTAGATGGATGTTTCCCCACATGTTCTGGGTCCTACTGGATCTCCGATCTCATTTCCCACCCCTCAGACCGTGACTCACCCCAAGCACACTGTTCTTCATGGTGTTGCTCAAACATACCAGTGTTCTCATGCCTGCCTCTGCCTTTGCAATTCCCATGCTTGCTACTCTCTTCCTAAATGTCTGCTTGGCTCCCTGACCTGCCTCGGATATCTGCTTGTGTGTCCCCTTAACAGAGGAGCTTCCTTGATCACAATTTATAACAGAGCACCCTGTCCTGTCTCTGTCACTCTCTATCCTCCTTAAATGCCTATTTTTTTTTCATAGCATTTATTGCCATCTAGCATATTATATGTTTATCCATTTGCTTTGTACTGCCTGTTTCCTCCCTTGAGGGCAGACACTTTGACATCTAGATTTATTCACTGATGGATTATTGGCTTCCAGAGCTTATACCTGGCATATAGTAGGCACTCAATAAAATTTTTGAATGGATGAGTTTGTGTGTGTAGTGAAGCTTGCTTTTCATTTAGAAGGGGGGAGCCATAGGAAGCTTCTTGTCTTATGTTATTATGCCTTCCAAACACACCTTGTAGCTCCGTTTTATTAAAGGCAGTGCAATGAAGCCATTAAGGACACATATTTGATTCGCAAACAAACCTGAGTTCAAGTCTTCACTCTGCCACTTAATAACCATGCTTGTAACTTAATGTTTCCAACCCTCAATTTCTTCATCTGTAAAATGAGCATAACCATACTTATTTCATAGATGTGTTGGGATTAAACGAGACGATAAACGTAAAGCATTTACCATGACATACACTTTGTATTTTAAAACACTATCTTTGTTATTTCACACATATTTCAATAAGGCACATGTTTTAGTTCAAGATGACTGTCATCAGATTCCTGAATCTGGATCAATATTGGGAAAATAACTGCTGAATCAGAACCTTTACTGGGATTTCAGAAAAAATGATTAACACGATTAAATGATAGATTGAAAGTGAAATTATTATAAGGCTAAGCAAAAACAGGAAATTAGTTCAGATGAGGGGTCATGTGTTTGGTATTTTTGCTCTACAGAAAATTTTAAAAATGTATTTAGTCAAATTAATCAGTCTTTTCCCTTATGGCGTTCAGGTTTTTTATGCCACTCTTGAAAAGACTTTCCCAACTCCAAGATCATAAGTACGTTAATATATTATTTTCTTCTAAAATTGTTATGGTTATTTTTTATATTTAAATCTTAATCTATCTAGAATCTATTTTTCTATAGAAATTTTTTCAAAATAGCTATCCATGTATCCTTAATTAATCTACTTTTCCAGCACTACAGTGTTGATAATTGAGAGCATCATTAATACCCTTCAATATCTAGTAGAGTTAATCACTTTTGCTCTTTTTCAGAAATTTCATGACTCTTCTCACATGTTAATTCCAGTTTGGAACAAATCTTTTAGTGGTTGAATCACTATCACATTGAGTTTATTGAAAACATTTTTATTATTGCAATGTTTAATGTTTCTCCCTATGAACAAGAAAGATATCTAGTTCTTTTTGTTTGGCTACTTATGCTCTTTGGGTCAAATTTTAAAGTTTTAAAAATATAACTGTCATTAAGTTTATTCTCAGATATTTTGACATTTTCTCAGATATCATAAATGAGGTATTATCTTCCATTATATTTTTTTATCACTGGTTATTATTTCACATAGAAAATTTTTTATAAATTTACTGAGTTCACTTATTCTTTTGTGTTTTCTAGGTCTGGGAAAAATAATTTTTGTGCTTTTTTTCCATTTCTTTACTCTATAGTATTTTCTGAAAAATTGACTAATACTGGCAATACTGGATATCCTTGTCATGTTCTCAATGTTAATGAGAATAGTTCTATTATCTCACCATTGGGCATAAGGTTTTTATGTCTACTTTACTAACATTTTGCTCCTTAAAAAGTCAGGAATAGATTTTGAAACCAGTGAAGCTGGGAACAGTAGCTGGACATGGGTGGCTTGAGGTCATCTCTTTCAAAGTAGGCTCTCCTCAGGATTCGCACGCTCCCCTTGCCGGTGGTAACCAGCCTGGCCCCCGGGGCCTGACAGTGGATGGAACATTTTCATTCAGGTTTGGCAGAGTGTTGGGAAGCCTGCGAGGTCACACTTCTGAACCTCATGTTCTAATCAGCTCAACAACGCCAAAGCTGAATTTTGATCTCTGTTAGTCTAATTCCTCTGTCTTCGTTCTCAACAGATCCTCGCTTGGGAGAAAATAGTGGTTTTATTTGTTAGCCCCTTCAAACCCTCCACGTTAACACTTGAACCCAATGACTTTGATAGATAAGTGAGGACCAGAATTTAGGGGACAGAATAATACATAGAAATAGAAACTTCTCATGAGGCCAAGTTGGGTAGTTTGGGACTCTGTGCTATGAGTTGGTATACCCAGGTGTTCTAGAGGGGGGTTAGAATCATTGCTGTCCTGTGCCTGGTCTTTACCTGGCATGGGCTCTAGTGTGGGAGAAGGTGAAGGGCAGCTCTGTGGCTCATTAACACCAAATACTGTACCTTTGCTTTGACCAAAGTGAACATCTAGGACAGGGATTAAATGATCAGGAAAGAATCTTTAATTGTCAGTTAAAGCAGATTGAGCGTCAGTGTACAGATTTCATAGTTATTATGGGTGCAATAAATTTCTCTTCTTGTTATTTTTTTTGTTCCTCAGCAAGGAGACTGCAGAAAGCTAAGTTATATGAGAGCTCTCAAACTTTAATGTGCAAACTAATCTCCCAGGGGTCTTGTTAAAATGCAGATTCAGATCTTGTCATTCTGGGGTAGGGCCCAAGATTCTGCATGGTCCAGGTGATGCTGCTACATCTGAGAGACAGATGCACACTAGTGAGGCATTAGGCATTATCAGCAGACATTAGATTAGCAGACCCCAGTAAGATTTCTCGTTGTCTTGTTTTGAACAGCATCCCAGGTGAAAAAGGTAACCAATAAGGGGCTACTATTTTGGCCTCATACAGCTTGTCCTCAGGCTTGGAGTTCACCTTCATCTCCACCACAGGGCCTCGAGTTGGTTCTGCATCTGCCAATTACATACCTTCTGTTCTGGCTTCAGATTTCAGTGACCTAGGCTATCTCTTTACCATGCAAAAGTGGTAGATTTTAGTAATTAAAAAAATTAAAAATAAACTGAGCCTTTATTGTGCAGCAAATATATCATCTTCTTGGTTTAAGATAGAGAAACAACTCAGTGAATTTATTTCAAATCTGAAAGCTAAGCAGGTTATTTTAGAAGGCCTGTGCCTAGAATACTCCCAAGAATCACATTTCCTGGGGAAATCAAGGAGGAACTAGATTGGTATTTAAAAATATGCTTTTCCCTCACTATCATCAAAACAGGGATTATGGGCAAATGAAAGAAAAATTAGGGAAGCCAGGCTGATAAAGCTGCAGCAAGAGAGAGTTTTCCTTTCAAAAAAAAGTGAGATCTTACAGCATAGACTAGCTATATATATGGAAAAAAAATGTACTCATATCCAACTGCTTTTAAATATAGGCTTACAAAATGAAAGCTATTTTGGTAGTTCTTTGAATAAAGAGGGGTGACTAGAGTATAGAGAAATCTAGACAAGAATTAGAAGAAACAATGTTTGGATGCTGAAAGGAAAGGAGGCCCTCACTTGAGCCAGGAGTACCAGCACCAGACGAGATTGAGAAAGACAAGAACCCCCTAAAGAGAGAGGTTAAGTGGTTAAAACCCTAGTTGAGCCCTCTGGAAAGGAGTAGGGGTGCCCCGGTGGGGAGAGCACAGTCCCTGAAGGAAAAGCTGTGGCAGAATGCTCATCGCTGTCAGCCCAGAAGATTTGGAAGCAGAGGCAAGAAAGGGCCTTGAGGAGGCCCTGAGCAGGCAGTTCTGGGCCCTCCTGGAAGCTGTCAAAGCACAGGCTTCAGAAAGCCTCATGTGCACTTCTGCTCTGGAATCTGCATGAAGACAAGGAGAAAGCTTTCCCCTGCAGCCCGGCGTCATGGGCTTAAGCAGTCCCACCGCAAGGGACAGCAGCAGTTGGCAGTGTTGCCGATGGACTCTCCTGAGTCTCTGGGACCTGACAGACCCCAGGGGCCTGTATCAGGTTGTACTAAGGGCTAGTTCTGGGAACATTGTTTTGTTAGATTAACTGCTTTAGGGGCTGCGGATTTACTTGTATTTTAAAAAAAATTTGGCAGGTGTGAGACTCATGCTGTCGTATTTTGAGATCTTTTAACCATTTGAACCTTCCAGTTCCAATCAAAGTGAAAACAAAATACCACAAAAGACAACCCACACACAGGAAAAATGTTTAGTAATACATGTGACAAAAGGTTAATTTCCTTAATACAGAAAGACCCAAAATACAATATAACAAATGGGCAAAAGATTGGAACAAGTAATTGACAGAATAATAGGAAAGACTTTTAAGCAAATAAAAATATTCAACTTCATCCATAACTTAAAAATGCAAATTAAAACAAAATCCTTTTTTTCACCTACTAGATTGGCAAAAATTAAAAAATGTGAAAATACACTATGTTGAAGCTGTGGGAACACAGGCAGAGTACAAATTGAAAAAACTTCTTTGGAGAGCAATGTATCAAATATTTATCAAAACGTTAAAAGCCCATAGCATTAGACCCAGTGATCTAGCTTGTAGGAAATGCACGTATGCCCAAAGATATGGTGAGCGTGTGTCTGTGTGTGTGTGTTTTGCTGAAACATTATTTGTAGCCTGAGAACACTTTCAGTATTCTGGCTCTATACATTATGGTGCACGCATGGAATGAAATGCTATGTAGTCATTAAAATGAATAAGGCTTATGCTGATATAGCACAGTCTGCAAGATAGATTGCTAATCAGTTAGAGCAGAGTACAGGACACTGTGAATAGGATATCACACTTTGTGGGGGAAACGTGGGACAGTAAATTTATAAACACTATGCCTTGGATACCTCTTATGCTGCACTTCAGCACAATCAGCACCTACCCGACCCGCAGCCTCAGCCGCTGCTGCGCTGGTCGCTCTTGCAGGCTTCCGCAAGCTGCACACCGGTGTGCATGGCAGTGTTCTCCTCGGACCTGCACTGTGCACCCTTTGCTTCCTGCCCATATCGGTCTGCTTGGGTCAGCATAACGAGTACCACAAACTGGGTGGCTTTTCAATGGAAATTTCCTTCTGACATTTCTGGAGGCTAGAAATCCAAGATCAAGGTGCTGGTCAATTCCGCTCCTGATAAGAGCTTTCTTCTTGGCTTTCAGAAGACTTCCTTCTCTCTGTGTCCTCCCATGGCAGAGAGAGAGTGAGCTCCATTCTCTTCCTATTCATACAAGGACACTAACCCCACTATGGGGGACCCACTCTCATGACCTCAGCAGAACTTAATTACCTCTAAGGGCTCCACCTCCGAATCTCATCGCATTGTGGGGCAGGGGCTTCAACATAGGAATTTTGGAGGGAAACAATGTTGAGTACATAACACTACCCCAGGGATTTTCAGAAGCTGCAAAGACTCTCACAGAAATCCAATCAAACTCATGCATGTGCAGCCTGGAAGTGCAAGGGAAATAACTGGGAGCCTGCCTCCCCGATCAGTAGAGGGCAGGAAGCAAAGGATAAATGCTTCTCATTTCACCTCCAAGTGGACAGTTCCGAGGCACTTTTGAGGTTCTTTAGCAGATCCCTCAGGATCCAATGCCAGTTGCTTATAGTGGGGGCCAATTTAGTGCTGCAGTTTTGCATAGCCTCTCCCTCCTACTTCGCTGAACCCCCCTGTTAGCCAGACTTCCTCCCTGGGGTCACATACTCAAACTACCTACAAAAAGGTTTTGCTTTAGCTCTGATTTCAGGGGAACCCAAGCTGAGAAAATATACATACTTGCATATGTATAAAATACGTCCAGAAAACACCGGATGTTACTGATAATATTTACCTCTTTCAAGGAAGACTGAGATATGGGAAGAAAAGCCTTACTTTTTAGTATATGCCCTTTTATATTTTTAGCATTTAAAAAATGTGTGCATGAATTACTTAAGAGTTAAAAAAAGTGTAACATTTTGGGTTATACCTTCCCTCAAAGCTTTCAGGCATGGCTGCATTATTTTGACACTGACAGTTGCTGTGGCAAGATTTGAGGCCGGTCTCAAGTATTTTTTTCTTACCTTATCAGTGATTATTTCAGCCTCCATTTCTGAAAAATGTATTCTTGAATTTATATTTGATATTCAGCAACTTTATTGGGATATATTTTGTGTCAGTATTCTGTATCAACATTTCCTTAAACATATGTACTTTTATTTATTTATTTATTTTCTTTAAAAAATCTAATTGATACATAACAGATGTCCACATTTTGGGGGTACATGTGATAATTTAATATTTCATATAATTTGTAGAGATCAAATCAGTATAATTGGGTTACCATCACCTTAAATATTTACTTTTTCTTTGTGCTAGAAACATTCAGATTATTCTCTTATAGCTATTTTGAAATATACAATAGTTTATTGTATAGTCACCTTAATGGTCTACCAAACACTAGATCTTATTTCTTCTATCAAACTGTATATTTATATCCATTAATCAACCTCTTTTCATTCTTCCTTCCTCCAACCTATGTACTTTTAGTTTGAACATTTTTCCTTTTATTTTAGAAAATTTTTATTCTGTTTTATTTTGGGGTTTATTTTTTTCTCTGTTCCATGAATGGGATTGTAACCTTCAAAGACTTCCATTATACTTATGTTGGGATGTTATTGTCTTCCCTTTCTATTGGTTTTTTAAAAATTTACTTTATACTTTACCTTTTCTTTTACATCCATTGTGCCTATTTTACGTTTTTTTTTTTTTTTGGTCATGTTACTAATTTTTTTGGCCACGTATTAATATATATTCAATGCCCTTGTGTTTCTAGTGTAGTGTTAAGCATGGAAGAATTGGAGCCAGACAGTCAGATTTGAATCCTGGCTCCAAAACTTTCTAGCTGTGTGACCTGAAGCAAATTATACAGCTTCTCTGTGAGGAAGTTTCTATTTTTAAGTCTTCTTGTCTCACATAATTATCTACTTCTCTGAGTAAGAGATCATTTCAAGGCTTGTATTTCATAATAGGCAAACGTACAAAGTTCACTTGGCCTCTTGAATTGCTGATGAAATGGTGCCTGGTGATTCACAGGTTTTTGAAAGAGGCTGTGCTCACACTATGGTTCTTGATTTGGCCCCTCACTCGAGTCCTGTTGAGATAGCACATGACAGTGGCTTAAGAGCGTGGGCTCTGAAGTCAATCGACCAGGTTCCAATTCTAGCATTGCCCCTTCAGAGCTCTGTAGTCTTTGGCAAACTACCTAACAATTCTGCACCTCAGATTCCTCATCATTAAAATGAGAAAACGATAATCCTTACTTTACACAGTTCTTGTGAGGATTGCATGTGTTAATGTGTGTAAAACACTTCCAGTGTCTGGCACACGGCAGACTCTTCATAAGTGTTCAATCTTATAACTACTATTGCATTCTCAGTTCACTTATTATTTCTGTAATAGAGGTTTTTTTTTTAGTTTAATTTGCTTATTTAGTTCTCCAACTGTATTTTTCATCTTGTATTGTTCTATCATCTTTTTTTCTTTTTTTTTTTTGGCTGTCCTTTTCATTGTTTTTCCATTCCTGTTAAGATTTTCTATTGAGAGAACACTCATAATGGGAAATTTTCTTCTTATCTATTCAATTATGTTTTCTCCCAGAGTGGATTACCTACCATATATATTCATTCTTTGTCTTTTTTAAAACTGTAATATTTTGTATAGCTGCCATGCTCTTCCTTTCTCCTTTCCATTTTTCTTGAAGTCAGTTTTATTAAGACCTGTGTGTCTGTCTCACAGATTTAGTTTGCAGGTGGAGTATATTATGTTTTCTGTATCCTAGGGCCCCGGGAATAGATAATCCAGCAGTAATTTTGTTTAGATTTTCCTGCTAGGGCTCTTTCTACCTCTGTGGGGCTTTATCCTGTGTTTGTGGGTCGAGCCTTTACACTTTGGATCATTTTTCCAATTCAACATGGGGCCTTGGAACCTCTGACAGAAAAATTCGTCTTAGGTGTTTATTCTCTGGCTTCACTGCCCTCCCCGCAGCTGCCACTCCCACACTTCTCTCAGCTAGTAGGGGAAAAAGAAAAGCAAAACCATGAATTTGGCACAACTGTTTTCAACTGGAGTGGCTTGGGGGAGGATGCCCACTAGTTGGTAAGTAATACTCTTCTTCCTTGGTCTCCTATTCCTTTGAAGTGCTTACCTTACTTTCCTTCGTTCTTCCGTTCTGCTAAATCCCTATTTATAGCTTTTTACATTTATGATCTTCCTACTTCTCTTTTGAGTTTCTTTCTAGCCAAAAAAAAAAAAAAAAAATTATAATGTTAAGCTCCAAGGGCATCTCCTGCCTCCGAGGAGGTGTTGTGTGTCCGTGTTGGGGTGGAGGGAGGTGCGTGTGCTACTTTCATGAGGTTCCCTTATGATGATTACACCCTCTCCTCTGTTTACTTGTCTCCAAATTAGTGGCGAGGGTAGGAAGGGACGCTTAGGACCTGTGCTGTTTCCTAAAATATTACTTCTCTTCTTTATCTGATTACTTCTGGCTTTTTTTCCCCTAAATGCTATACTTTTTGTTTGTTTTAAGAGAGACAAAGAGTAATTACAGAAGTTCTCTTGATAATCCAAGTTTTAAATGACCACAATGCCCAATTTCCCACTTTATATATGTCTAAGGTAGACATCCAATTTCTGCTTGAATATTTTCTATGACGATCATTTACAATTTCAGTTACAGACAAATCGGAGGGAAAGGAAGAAGCAGCTCTAATTAGTAACATTTTGTTTCTCTTAAACTTGACCTGAAATCTACCTTATTTTTTCATGTATGTCTGTTGTGCCCAACCCCTGGGCCATGGACCGGTATGGGTCCATGATCTGTTAGGAACCGGGCTGCACAGCAGGAGGTGCATGGTGGGTGAGCAACTGAAGCTTCATCTGCAACTGAGCTCCCCATTGCTCACATCACCCTATAAGCTCCGCCTCCTGTCAGTTCAGCAGCAGCGTTAGATTCTCATAGGAGCGGGAACCCTACTGTAAACTGCACACGCGAGGGATCTAGGTTGTGTGCTCCTTATGAGAATCTAATGCCTGATGATCTGAGGTGGGGCTGAGGTGGTGATGCTAGGACTAGGGAGCGGCTGGGAATACAGATTATCATTAGCAGAGAGGTTTGACTGCACAATAAATGTAATGCGCTTGTTTCATCCCAAAACCATCCCCCCACCCCCAGCCCTGGTACATCGAAGAATTTTCTTCCATGAAACTGGTCCCTGGTGCCAAAAAGGTTGGGGACCACTGGTCTATGTAATGCACCTAAGTCTGTGATGTGGAATTACACAGTCAATTGGATGATTAGAGTTTATACATGTATATTTCAAGTCTTCTCCTCTGGGCCACTGGTTCCTACTTCCTTTGATCCTCCTCATGTGATAGGATTTCATGATTGCTCATTGCTCTTCTAGACATATTGGTAAATATCCAGATATTAAATATTTGTAAACATCTAAATATCCAGATATTTGATAAATACTGTTAAAGGTGTTATGACCAGAGTTGAATATGCTTATCCAAATATGACCTAGAAAAGGGAAATAACTCTCCTGTGCTTAACCATACATACATGCAGTCGTTAATAAGTAGGACAGGACTCTCCGACTTGGGATGGTGTTGCCTGAAGGAACAGGGGAAGAAGATATTTCAGTCAGTGTTTTGTGGTTGCATGACAGAGAATATAACTCTGGCTAACTTAATCAGAAAAGGAGTGTATTAATAGAGTATTGGGGAGTTCACAGTTGCAAGAAACACCAGAGATTCCGGCTGGGAAATAAGACCAATATGAGGACAAAAATTACATGTTTGTTAAGGTAAGACTGATGGAATGAATGAACTTTGGCATTGGCTGTTGTCTTCACAGCACTCTTTTCAACAGACAAAGTCCTAAGGGAATGCCTAGTTGGCTGATTTTAGACACATGCCTGCCCCTTGGAAGTACTGAGGCAGTGAGGAGAAGGATCTGGCAGACAAACCTCAGGGGCCTCTTCAAAAGGGCAGAGCACCTGGGCTAACCATGTCACCAAGACTAATACAGTTTTAGAGATATAAGTCTAAAGAAGAAACAGAATTTATAGAAAATGGAAATAGCCCACTATTGGAAGAGAACAGGCATTTATTAAGATGCTACTATAATCTGGTAAAGTATAATTTTGTTTAAATTCATTTCATTTTCACCCACATTGTTTTCCTTTGAAGATATTTGTATCCCCAGAAACATTTAAGATTATCAAAGAGATTCAGTGACATCCAAATATGAAATGGCTACTTTGGGATTAGAACCCAGCCCTACCTCATTCAACCCTCCTCCCACCCTCAGTCTTTTCTTGCAGGAGAGGCAACCACTGAAGGCTCTACAGTTCAAATCAGAACCCACAGCAGGCAGACAGGGAGCAATAAGGAAGTTTGGATCCCAGAGTGAGGTCATCCATCCAACTAGCAAAATGAAGTTTGGAGGTTAATTTTCAATGTTAGAGTATGTGAGTACTAAGTATTTATTCAGTAATGATTCATTTGTTTAACAAATGCATATTGAATCCTTAATATGTGACACCATAGTGTTGGAAGGATGGGTCTGGTGATAGAGGTAGACGTTTGTTCATTTTCTCAATTTATTCAACAAGTATTTATCAAACAACTACTATGTGTCATACTGTTCTTGGTTTAGTATGGAAAAGACTATGGGAATCTCTGTTGTAATCTTGGGAATTTTCCCAATTTACTCGTCAGATGGTGCTATGGACGAACTATGTGCCCCCAAATTCATGTGTTGAAGCTCTAAGCTCCAATGTGATGGTTTGTATTTGGAGATGGGGCCTTTGGGAGACAATTAGGGTTAGATGAAATCATGAGGATACCTTCATGATGGAATTAGTGCCCTCACAAGAAGAGACACCAGAGAGCTTGCTCTCTCTCTCTCTGCCATGGGAAGACACAGCATGAAGATAGCATGCTGCAAGCCAGGAAAAGAGTCCTCACCACAACTCAGTCATGCTAGCGCCTTGATCTTGGACTTCCAGTTTCCAGAACTGTTAAAAAATAAACCTTTGTTGTTTAAGCAAAAAGAAAAAAAATAAAATCTACGGTATTTTGTTATGGCAGCCCAAGCTGGCTATACAGACGGAGTCTAGCTCTTTGCCTGAGGAAGGTGTATCTCTAAAACCAGACATTTCACTCATTGAAGCTTAATCTGAAATATTTAAAACACTGGTGGTGAAAATATTAGAGAAGACCCATTAAGAAACTACTTTAGTGCTGAATTGACAAGGAGTTGTTCTGACAGATCTGAAAAGATTCTTTTGGCAACTAATTTTTCCAGCTTCAGATATGTTGAAAAACAAAATAAACCTACTGAAAATTAATGTAAATTCATAACTGAATGAACTTACTTGAGACTAGTAGAACCGATCAGCACTAGCAGAAACCTGGGTTATGAAGTGGCAGATATAAGCATAGTTGCACCAAATATTGTGAAACATTGAAAGTATTGAGACTGTTTATTAAAGAAATTCTGTACAATATAATAGCAGGAGAAAGTGAGAATGGAAAGAGATTTCTGGCAAAGAATTATAATAAGTGACTGGAGGGAAGTGTTTGACATTGGGTGGTTGGAAATGCAGAGCACATGAGAGACCTGATGTTATCTACGAAGCAGCAGTTGATTAAAGGATATAACAGGAGGAATAGACTGTTGGAGGGATGATTTGGTTCATCGTCAGAAACTCACTGCCTTGTAGGCTCTCTCTCCCTCCTTGAGAGTCATGCCTACTGGGATTTGAACCTCTTAGGCTCGGCACGGGAACAGCCCCAGTTTTACCTCTTTTGAAGTTGGTTTCATACCTTTGCAGGAGAGCCAAGGGCAACAATATATATCACTATTACGTGTGGATAATGGGAGTAATGAATCAACTTTGATCATTTTAATCAATTCTAGTCTCTTTTCATATTTCATACTTAATTTAATTTTGTTAATATGAAGAATATTTCTAGTTCTTCTAATAGTAAATTTATTGGAGGTATTTCCAATACACTATTTTTATGAATAACTTTTGGATTATGCATATGGAACTGATCCTAGCAACCACCTCCTCTCCCCAACCTCGAATAAATCTGCTGTGGTAGGTGGAATAATGACCCCCCCAAAGATGTTCCCATCCTAATCCTTGGAACCCGTGAACATGTTACATGACAAAGGGGAATTAAGGTTGCAGATGAAATTAAGTTTGCTAATCAACTGCTGTTAAAATTGGATTATTCCGGATTATCTTGATGGGCCCAATGTAATCACCAGGGTCCTTAAATGTGAAAGATGAGGCAGAAGAGTTAATGTCAGAGTGACGAGATGTGTCTGCCATTGCTGGCCTTGAAGATGGAAGGGGGTCAATGAGGCAAGGAATGCAGGCAGCCTCTAGAAGCTGGAAAAAGCAAGGAAACAAATTTATACCTAGAGCCTCCAGAAAGGAACACACCCCTCCTGACACGTTGATCTTAGCTCAGTAAGACCAAGTTGGACTCTAATCTCCAGAACTGTAAGATAATAAAGTTTTGTTGTTTAAGCCATTAAACTTGTGGCAATTTGTTACAGCAGCCGTAGGAAACTAATATACCTGCTATACAGCCATCTGTTGGTATTTGCAAGGAATCGGTCCCAGGACAACGCCCCTCTCCAATGGATACCAAAATCCACAGCTGCTCAAATCCCTTATGTAAAATGGTATAGTATTTGCATATAACCTATGCATATCCTCTTGTATACTTTAAATCATCTCTAGATTACCTACAATATCTAATACAATGTAAATTCTATATAAATACTTATACTATATTTTAAAGATTTGTATTATTTTTTATTTTGATATTGTTATTTTTTATTTTTCAAATATTTTTGATCTGTAGTTGAATCTACAGAGGGCGACTATACATACTTTGTCTTACACCACAATAGCAGAATAGGCATTAGTTAAAATGATCAGGTGATTCAAGAACATGGCTATACCTATATTAATACCTCCTAGAATTGTGGTCAAAGACATTCAGGAATATGACATAAGACGTTGGGTCTCTCCAAATACTAATATTTAGATCAGTGAGGAGTTTGACTGTTCACAAAATGATTGAAATAAAAACCACAAAGCCTGGCAAAAGAAATATCTTCTTCTACAGAACAGCTTTATGGAAGGCTTAAAATTAATTCTAAATTCCAGTTTCTTCTGAATGAATGGATCCTTGGGACCATTTTGCTGTTTACCAGATTGGAGGATATCTAAAATGAAGCATGAGAGCAATTCCACTATGAAAACAGATCTTTGGAAAATGTCATAGTAATTATCCCCTTCTCAAATTCTAATGCAAAATTCCAGAATACATTTTTTGACAACTGTAAGAAGAGTGTTTCCCATGTATACAAATTGTAAGTCCTGCTTATTGGGAATACTTGGGATAATAATAATGCGTTGATCCTCACTCTTTTCTTATGTCTTTAGATGAACCTGCCTGTCCACACAATAGTGTACCTAGAATGTGCAAAAACTTCTGTAGGTGTTAATGTCTTATCTCTGACTTTTCTGATCTGACCTGTTGCTGTTTTTCTTCTTTCTCTCCTTCCTCGGCTCCTTATGGGGCCCTCAGCTTCAGTTTAGATAATTTTCCCTATTCCCCACACCATTGTTCCCCAAGCCAGTGACTGATCTATTTGGGACACAGTTCTCTGGTTTCCCTTTAGCATTTCAGGGCTCCATTTTGCTATTTGTCCCTATCTTAGTCTGCTTGGGTTGCCGTAATGAAATACCATAGACTGGGTGGCTTAAACAACAGAGATTTATTTTCTCACAGGTCTAGTGGCTGAAAGTTCATGATCAGGGTGCCAGTAGGGTAAGGATTCTGTCAAGGGCTTTCTTCCTGGCTTGTAGATGGCTGCCATCTTGCTGTGTGCTCACATGATTTCTTTTTTGTGTGAGCTTGGAAAGAGAGAGAGAAAGAGAGAGAGAAAGAGAGAGAGCGCGAGCTTGTCTCTTTTCATAAGGGTACTAATTCCATCAGGAGGGCCCCACCCTCATGACCTCTTCTAAACCTAATTTCCTCCAAAAGGCCCCATCTCCAAACACCATCTTATTGGGAGTTAAGGCTTCAACACATGAATAGTGGGTGTATGTGCGGGGGCACAATTCAGTCCATAACAGTCGCCCTGTCTCATGAAGTTTGATTGGAGGTAAAAGACAACCAAATGGTTTTCAAATGGTGAAAACTTCATTTCATAGATTATGTCTTTACGGAGTATGCTGCCTTTATTGCTTTATTGAAATTGATAGAAATATATATTTAAACAATTTTTAATTGTAAGAACAGAAATTAGATCTATCCTCTTAACAATTTTAAGTGTACAATACATTATTGTTTACTATAGGTACAATGTTGTATGGCAGCTTTCTAGAGCTTATTCATTCTACTTAACTGAGACTCAATGCTGTTGATTAATAGCTCCCCATTTTCCCTAATCCCGGCTCCTGGTAACCAGCATTCCAGCCTTTGTTTTCTGAGTTTGACTATTTTAGATACTTTATATAAGTGGGATCATGCAGTAGTTGTCTTTCTGTATCTGGCTTATATCACTTAGCAGAACATCTTCAAGGTGCATCCATGCTGTCCCATATTGCAGAATTTTCTTCTTTTTAAAGGCTGAACAGTACTCCATTTTATGTATATACTACACTTTATTTATCCATTCATCTATTGATGGACATTTAAGTTGTTTCCACATCTTAGTTATAGTATTGCAATGAACATGGGAGTGCTAATATCTCTTTGAGATCCTGATTTCAGTTCTTTGGATATATACTCAGAAACGGGATTGCTGGATCATATGATAGAATGTATTTTTAAGGTCCTTTTAAGGTTTGCTGTAAACCCTACATCTACTGATGTTGTTGCTTTTTTTTTTTTTTCTGTAAGATGTTTTATATCTCAACTATGAATTCTTCTGCCTGGGGATTTTCAGGAACCAAATTCCCACAGTTGGTGAGGAAGCTCTATATTGAAAATATAAATTAATTACTTTGTGTGATACTTAAGATTTTAGTTAGATGTCATCTCCTAACATATCACATTAATATTTATTGCCTTTTTAAGGAGGAGATTTTGAGGGAAATGCTCTCCAACAACACAGCATAGATTAGATGCAATTGATCATTTTATTAAACCTGATCATGAGTTGTCTTTAAGATCCAGTAGGGAAACAGATGTTGCACTGAAAAAGTTCAAGTTGACATTCAAATACAAGCATAAACTAAAAATAAAATCCTAAACCCCCCATCAACTGAACAGACGCCCCACTTAGCCAAAGGGATCCCAGAAAAATCCCAAAATTGAGTTCCTAGCCATGAAGGGAAGGGGGGCTGTACATACCTTGTTAGATGTTATACCCCCTTCCTCTTGAAATTTAGAGCAACAGCTGACCAACATTGATGTTAAAATAGAGATCACAAGACTGACAAAACAGACTCTTTGTGGCAATAAGATACTAAATTATAAACAGGACCTAAGGCCATGCAAGGCAAAGGTTAAGTCATGCCTGCAGACCATCCATTTGCTTAAGAGATCACTTTGAGTATATCATGGCTTGCTCTGTGATTAGCAGACTTCCTTATCTTAACACAGGCTTTCCTTCCTACTAAATTTTTAGACAAAGCTTAACTCCCTCAATCAATTGCCAATTAAAGAATCTCCAAATCTCCCTATGACTTGTAAGCCCCCTCTGCAAGATGTCCTTCTTTTTCAGGCCAAACCAATGCATACCTTCTATGTATTAATTTATGATTTTGCCTGCAATCCCTGTCTTCCTGAAATGTATAAACCGAAACTGTAACCCAACTGCCTCGGGTTCACTTTCTCAGGAACTCTTGAGATTGTGTCTCTCTGGGCTACAGTCACTCATATTGACTCAGAATAAACCCCTTTAAAGTATTTTACAGATTTGCTTTTTTTCTGTTACCACAAGGCTGTCAGAACAGAAATCCCATGATGGAAGCACATTTTTCCTGCACAGTTTTACCTACGATGAACTGGAAGAGATCTGGAGACCTGCACAGAAGTGTTTATGGATGACAAAGATAAGAGTTTCTGAGTAGTATGGGAAGAATACTGGTGGCGGTGACGGTGTTTCCTTGACTGCTGTGGCCCCAGTAGCTTCCTCCTTTTGAGTCTAGCTGTGTTAATGGTTAATGTCAGGAAATCAGGCAGCGTTTCTAAGAATTGGTGAAGAGGATCTCAGATAAGTGAGAATTACATGGGATAGGCATTGCTAAAAGCTGCCGTTCTTTGGTCAGATGCCACAGGGGACAATCAGATCCTCCTACATTATAATTAGCACCTCGGCGGACTGACTCTATTTGCAAAAAAGATAGCAATAATAAAAGAACATTTACATAGCAATTTATACTTTACAAAGAGATTTCATGAACACTTAAAAAATTTGATCCCTGTAAAAACTGCAAAGTGGATAGGGCAGGGAGAATTACCCTTGTATTAAAAGGTGACGAAACAGAGAGAAGTTGCCTTGCCCCTAATCACACAGCTACTGTGTGGGCGAAGCCAGGTCCCTTGGATGCACTCTGGCCACCACATCTCTCTCCGCCAGTGAAAGGGAAAAGCCACTCAACTCTTCAGAACCACAGTGAAAAACGTGCAGGAGCATGTGCATGTATGTGTGAGAGGTTGCAGTTGCGCTTCTAACAGGAAGCACTAAAATAAAAGATGCTATTTCATGGGGGGGTGGCGCAGGGAGAGGGAGAGTAAAAGTGAAAGCGAGAGGGTGGATCTTGAGGGGAGAAAGAGAGAAAGAGGAAGAATAAAAATGAAAACTGTAGACTAAAACTAAAAACCAAATGAGTCAAAATGTTTTCTAAGGAACAAAATAAAAGAGAGAGAACCCACAGAATGAGACCACTCGTGACTCCAGCCCTAATCTAGCGTAAGCGAAACACTGCCATTAAAGCAAAACACCTGAATAAATGCAGAGTGAGCTCACAGAGCTTCTTATTTGGAAGCAGCGTACCATCTGAAAGGGTGAATGACGTCCATAAAGCACGCTGGAGACTGGTTCAAGGTGGTAGGTAGTTCAGTTTTCCAGCATCAACAGATTGCTGGAGGTAAGTTCACATGACAAACCAGTGGACGGCCACCTCCAAGAGGCTGGGGTCTTGTTCCAGGTCTTCATCATCATGGAAACTCCCTAGCCTTGTGGTTTCCAAAGCGTTTAGTGCAGTGCAAGAACCATGAATGAGAAATGGGTTAATGGGTGAATTTGAAATCTGTTCTGTGAGCCTTCTGCCACTCTGATTTGGCCAGTTCATGTACAGGCCTCTTGTCATTGTAAGGCTTTGCTTAGGGTCCCTTTGGGGGCCTCCCCATGTGGAGGCTATGTAAGTCATCATGTGAAGAAGTATTCTCTGACCCCCTCGAGTGCCCACGAACCTATAAAAAGGATGCTCTGTTTATTTTCCCTTCTGGAGAACTGCTTCCATCAGGGCATAGAGCCTGAGTATAGCATAGAACTGGGAGGGAGGACAAATACTTGAGGAGCACACCTGTCAGACATTGCTTATTAACCACTGTCTCTTTCCACTAAGCCTGGACACAGGTGGCCAAGCCACTGCCATCAATCAACCTGTCTGAGTTGGCATGACAAATGTCATCTCTTTGCAAACTTTCTCCTGGATATTTGGGTAACTTTGCATGCCTGTTATACTTTTGTGATAGACAAAAGAATGGAGTGCGGGGGAGGACATGCAACATCATGCGAATTTGGGACAAGCTTAGGTTTCCCAGGTATTTGCTGTCATCTTACCAATGTCACTAAAGACTTTAGTCCCTTGACAGATGTAGAGGCAAGAAAGGAAATGGTGAGGTGCTGGATCACTCAGATATGGAGCACCGCACGTGGTACGGGGATTTAAGCACTCTTGGAAACACATCTGGCCATTATGAATGAAAACAAATGGATCAGAACCAACTGCTTTTAGGGTAACATACCATCACAATAAAAATACGGTGAAAGAAAATAAACAAGGAAAGGAAAAAAAAATCCACAGATCACAGGCTGCTTGGATTTTTCTAAGGAAAGTATGTAGCTGACACTATTTTTACATATCTCTGGTGTATTTCTAAGGCCACAGAATGAGCTGGCGATGATTTACTGACTATAGAGCATAATTTGTAGCTGCTTTGTCTCTCAAACTGAGTCTCAATTTAATAGTGAATTGAGCTTAGCTGTGGTAAAATGCAAGCTTCAATTTAGCATTGGACTGGAGCTTAAAGTCAAAACAGCCACTTGTTTCTTGATTCAGTCGAATAATTGGTTGATTCAAGGAAGAAGAAAACAATTGTTTGAGTGAATTGGTGAGAAAGATTCCGACAGAATCTCAGCACAGGCTCAGCGGCTGAGCCTGCTGCCATGTTCTCTTAGTGGCACCAACGGTTTGTGATTATCTGATGAGACCACTAGAAACCCTGAATGGCTCGGTTGTCTCTCCTGCCAGTCTGTTTTCCTCATAACCAGGGCTTATTATGTGTGAAAGAAATAAATGCATTAAGTGGGAAAGCGATAGAATTGAGAAGACAATGAACAGCTGCATTTAAATATATCTTTTCAACTTAGTGCTTTCTTTAAGGGTTGCAACTCAGAACTTAAAGACGTTATGTTTTCCCCAGCCATCCAGGAAATCATATCAGTTACAAGAAAGTTCACTCGCTCATTTGCATGGCCATTTAATGGAGAAGATGAAAGGCTGCATTAGGCTTCTCTGCTTTGTCTTTAGTGGGACTCTGTCTCAGTTCTCTTCAGTCATCCACACTCTTTTGTCCAAAGACCTATTGACTTCAGAAAGGGTTATTATTCCAAATGCGATTTGGTTAGATGTACAAAAGAAAAATGCTTAAATATCAGAAACCTCTATAGAAGCTAATTGCTCTTTGAGTGCAAAGTAATAGAGCTGAGAGTCTATGGCAAAATTAGAAACGCTTCCAATATGATAATTTTGGCCTTGGGTTAAGGTCAAATTACTTACACTTATCCACAAATGAACTTTTCTTTTTCTCGTTCCATGATTTAAAATTGTATAGCACATTCAGTAATTATATAAATACCCTGAATGCATGTTTGATATAGTATTATGGAGATAGGGAAGCTATACAAGGGCCTAAACTAAGCAATTGTATCCTCCCAGCATATGCACACCCAGCCCCTTTTATATTTGTTTAGTAGCTCCCCATTATTGTAAAGCTTTCTTTTCCTTTTCTCTTTTCTTTTCTCTTCTCTTCTCTCCTCTTTCCCTCCCTCTTTCTTTCTTTCTTTCCTTCCTTCCTTCCTTTCTACCTTCCTTCCTTCCTTTCTTTCTTTTTTCTGGCATGGCTCTCCATTTCGTTGACTGCTCTTTATTCCTACGAAAATGTGGACCCTCTTTGAGCACTGACCAGTCTTACAGTGAAAAGTATGGCTCACAAGTTTACTACACTGTCCATGCTGAAGTATCTTAAAATAAACTGTAGTGAACATACAAATCTCTTGAGAGATCAAAATTAGGAAATATGGTAAACATCAACAGGACTTCAGAAAACTCTATTTATCCCATCTTTATCTCTCTATTAGATTTCTTGTTTCCTTTTTAGCTTTTTCCAATCATCCCTCAACATTTCCATTTATAATGAATGATCTTAAACATAACTCATTTCTCTGCAAATATGTGGAAAGTTTTCCCTATTTTTCTTATGTCAGGTTCATCAAAACATAACTGAAAATTAGTAGAAAACCCCTTGACAAAAAAAGAATATAGACAGGACAGAACTGTTGGGAAAATGGTGGAGGCAAGGTAGTCCCTGTGCCTCTTGAGCAGGGCTGATAAGGGTGAAATAGGTGCTCTTCAGCATCAGGGGAAACCAGCAGGCATGGCGGGTTCATTTTAGGACCACATGATAAGAGGGATGAAAAGACTATCTATAGTAATTTTCATATTTTCACCTACCCTATTAACAAAAAAGTTGATAACTTAAAGATGTGTGGATACGTGCACTCAGATTATTGGCAAGCACATAAACTGATATGTTCTCTATAGAGGTCCATTTGCCAATATCTATTAGAATTACTATTGCATACAAATTTTGACCCACAAATTTCACTTCCAGGAATCCATTGTTCAGATTCATGTGTATGTGCAAAGACATATGTAGGAAGATATTTCTTGCATCGTTGTTTATAGTAGCAATTGAAATAAATGGTAATAGGGAAGTGGTAAAATAAATAAAATACGGCACATACAGTTCAATGCTGTATGTAGTCATTTATGAAAAAAGAAAAAAGGAAGCAGTTCTGTATGTATCAATAGACATGGAACATTCCTTGTCTCAGTTGTCTATTGCCACCATAATGTCATGTAGTACGTCATCCAAAATTTAGTGGCTTAACACCACAATAAGCACAGATTCAGCAAAATCATCTGTAGGTTGATGATTTAGGCTGTGCAGTTCTTCTCAGCTGGACTTGCATATCTGTTAGCTGGATGTTGGCCAAAGCCCTCAGAGGAAAATCTTTTCCCCTTCTGCCACTAAATGTGCCATCATACCTGCATTGGTGCCCATACCTTGTGCCTTCCCTGAGTGACAGCAGGTGCACCGTCCTGGCCCTTCTGAAGCTCACCTCTCTATGAAGTTACATATTCAATGACTTGACTTTGTGGAACCTACCCCATCAAGGTGCTGTCCCCACCAATCTGCTGACACTGCTTTTGCCAGTGCCTTCAGTGATTTCCATGTTGCCACATCAAATGGTTTCTTCTTTGTTCTCATCTCACGTGGCCTCTCAGCAGCATTTGGCATGTTGATCACTCCATCTTTCTTGCAACCCTTTCTTCTCTTGGCTGCAGAAAAACCACTCTCCTTCTTCTCCACCCACCTCACTGGCCACTGCTTCTCATTGTCTTTGGCTGAATCTTCTTTATCTTCCTGACCCTTAAATGCTGGAATCCTCCAGGGCTCAGTCCTCAAATCTCTTTTCTTTCACAACTCGTTTCCTAGGAGATTTCCTCTAGTCCCATAGTTTTAAATACCAACTATATGTTGATGCATTTCAAATATACTCAGCCATTTATCTTATGAGAAATAGTCTCGTTTTGTGGTAAAAATGCAATAAATAACTCTACACATATATCTTTCATTATTATTGACTTTACTTCTTAGAAGTAAATAGTTGGGTGTAGGGGCATAAGTATTTTTCAATTCTCTAGCTATTATTAAGTTGCTCTTTAAAAGACAGCAACATGTCACATTTTCATCAGAAACATAGGCGAGTAGATTTTTTCATGCAACTCTACCAGTAATAGACATTCTCATTTCATTTTTGTGTGTCTGATGAGTACAAGGAGATACTGACTTTTAGTAACTGGGTGACAACAGTTTATCTAGTGTAACTAACTGACTACACTAGTAGCGTGAGAGCTTGTGGGAAAGTTATTGTTGAAATAACCAATCTACTGTATTGTGCTGTGTAAGAGAAAAGGAGATAAGAGGATGTGGTTTTCTGTAAAGGTCATAGTAGAACAGCTAACCAAGCTTCCTGATGTGATGAAGATAATGGTCCAGAGACTTTTGGAAATATAATAAATGTCTACTGTAGGCAATTGTATTGATTAATATCAGGTGCAGCTGAAAGTAACAGACACCAATAATAACAAAGGAAAAAACACTCCCTCATGTGATAGTCTGGAGGTAGCAGTTCAGCGCTGATAAGGCCCTGCCGCAGTGTCAGCTTTTTCCATCTGTTGTGCTGAAATTTGTGGCTTCGGTCCCCAAGGTCATCTTGAAATCAAGCATGGCTGCTGAAGCTCCAGCAATTACATTGCATCAAGTGGCAAAAGGAAGAAATGGAAGAAGAAGGGCACGTTCCATCTCCTTAAGGACATTCCTGGAAATTGTGGATACCAATTCTGCTTATAGCTCATTGGCAAAACCAGGACATGTCTTATTCTGGATGCCCAGCTCAAAATCAGGGGTTATTATTCCAGGTTGAGTGAGAAAAGTAGAAGGTATAAGAGGGAAATTAGAAGTTTCTGCCACAGCTATTATTGGGTCTCAAGTAGAAATTGTCTAAGAAAAGGCTTAACTACAATGATAATGACAAGTCCCTGGGTTTGGGTTGTTAACACAGAGCCTTAGATAGGAACTAATTATCTTGAAAAAAAATAGACATGATTGTGCTCATTTCTACAAACACTCTTAACATGTGCCTCTCAACTGGGGGAGATTTTGCCTCCCAAGAGACATTTAGCAATTTCGGACATTTTGGCTTGTCCCAGTTAGGGGGAGGGTGGATGCCACTGGCATTAATGGGTAGAAGCTAAATATCACACAAAGCACAGGACAGCCCCACAACAAATAATTATCCAGCCTAAAATGTCAACAGTGCTGAGGTTGATAAACCTCGCCCTAAACAATTCACAAAAGCTGTGGTCAAATTTCAGGATCTGGGCAGAGAGCCGTGTGCACTGCCAATTTTTAGTGATTAAAATAATTAAATTTTAAATTGCTTTGGCTTCATTTGGTCCGTGGAATCTTCACTCAATCCATTGGGCCAGAAATGGAGTGATTATTTCCCAGAAGCACAACGACCTCTTTTCATGTGGACTTTTTATGTTGCTATGTGACAATGTGATCTATCATTACAACATGAGTATGACCATTTCAGAATTATTTTTAACCCTCCAAACTACCCTACCTTCCTGCCCTGCTCTGATATGGGAGCTTTTTCCTCCTTGCTCCCTCTCTCACTGCACTTAACCACATCATGCGGTAATCATACGTTGAAGTGTCTGTGTCTCCCACTGGATCGCAAATTCCTTCAAATCAAAGACAATATTTTATTTATCTTCATATTTCTAGTGCCCAGTGCAGAGTATGCAACTCAGAAGGTGCTCAAAAAATATTTATCGACCCAAACTGAGCTCCTGCTTATCCTTGGACCTTTTTTTTGTGCCAGGCCTAGTTGGATATCGTCCGGTTTGGCACCCACAGCAAAGATCATATCACAGCTTATGTTAAGCAAAGTGCTGCCCATTCTGGTACTTTATCTAAAATCTAGAGAATGGGAAAACACAGGTGCTGAGGTGTCAGTAATGCAGTTTCTCCTGTGCCCATCTGGGTAGGCTGTCTCCCTCTGGTTACATTTCTCCTCATCATAGCCAGCTTTCAACTATGAGCATGAACTAGCAACTCATTGAGGTGGTTTCTGCTGTAGACAATAGAAATTGGGTATGTTTCATTTTAAAATTTTTTTGAGAGAAGAATGATATAACAAGGCATAAAGTTGGCAGGTTGGGTGCAAAGAGGTTAAGGAACAAAAATAGAGGAGGCAGGAAGCCATGGGAAGGAAAACGTTGGCAGGCACAGGAGCAGGGCAAGGTGAATTTGGTGCAAACTGGCACTTGGAGTCAATTCTCTGCTTTGGTTGATGAAAAAGGTTTGTACCAGAGGAGTCTACTGGCCTGTCCATATATCCTTCAGCAGGCACCTATGGAAGGATTCTTCTGCCCAGAGGCTAGTTAAGGTGATTTTTTAAGAATATGTCATATCCAACAGAATTCAGCACACTGCATTTTGAGATTTCCTTGAGAGTAACTTATATAATCTAAGGCAATTAGGTAGAGAAGGATCTTCTCACAGCACTATGAAAAGAACCAGTTCTTTCTGACCACTCATCAGTCCTCACATTTTTTTCGATGGAGGCAGATTGGAGGTTTAGGGTCTACTTAGTGAGATAAATAGCCAGTAGATCTTTTACTTGTACAAAAGTCAATAATACAATATCTTCTGTACTGCTGTAATGCTTCTGTTGAAACTCACTGAATGGCCATGCATGGAACCCGAACTGACCAAGATCATTTATTCATTCATGCATTCGTTCCTGCATACACGCATTTCATTAATATTTATTGAGCTTCTACTAGAAACTAGATGCTCATAGAGATTGTAAGACATTTAAAGCATGGTTCTGTCCTGATGCAATCCAGATAAGAAGATAAAGGGTGAAAGGTGGTATGGTCGTAAGACCAGTGGGACAAAGAGCTTAGAAAAGTGGTACAGAATCAGAATGTCAGTGAATTCTCCAACATAGACTCCAGAAGTAGAAAAATCTTCATGAGAAGCTGCAAATTGAGCTGAGACTTGCAGGGTGGGTGGGATTTGGACATGCCTCAGGGCTTTACATATGTGGCTCTATCATCATAGAATGCTGGCTAAATCCTTTTAATTTTTTACATCTCAGAAAAAATCACTCCCTCAGAGAAGCCTTCCATAGCCCAGTGGATCAGGTAACACGCTACGATTACATGTCATCATCATGTCTTGTACTTCTGTATAGCACTTGCCAAAACCAGAATGTGTTTGTCTTGTTCACCTCTGAATCTTCAAAACCAATTAAAGTTTCTGGAACTGAGCAGGTACACCGTAAATATCTGTCCAATAAATAAATGAGTAATAGGCAGGGAGAAAGAATGGGTGTTAGCCAGATCTGCAGCAGTGGGGGCAAGATGTAGAGATGGGCAGGTGTTTGGCAGACTGCAGGGTTTGAGATTATGGAGTGCGCCTGTATGAGGGGCAGTGGGACCATGGTTGAGAGGGTGAGTTGACTCTAAGGTCAGGGAAGGAGTTTAGTCTTTTGCTACTTGCCATAGGGAGCCACTGAACATTTTGGACTGGGGGAATGATGTATTGAAGGTGGCATTTTAGAAAAATTAATCTGTTCATATTGCACAGGTGAATTTGGTAGGGAAGAGGATGTAGAGCTTAGTGTCCTTAATAATTAACAGAAACAGGGCTGCCTTCAAGAGTCTGGAGTAGGAGCTAGTTTATTAAAGAGTGACTTAGTGTTTTCTAACTAGAGGCAATAAGGGTCTAATCCCTACCTCATAGAGACATGGTGATAATAATATATATAGGGAATGTGAAAGCCTCCTCGCTCCTGTCAGGTTGTGTAACCCACATACAGGTTTATTCTGCAAGGATGCTAAATATACCTACTGATCAGACAGCTCTCTCATTTAGGAAATTGCACCATGAAGCTTATCTCAGATTTTGAAGAATAAAGTTTAGTTCCCTCTATGAGTTCATCTGAACTGGAATGTCTTTTGAAAACTCAAGTTGCAATATTCTCTTCCATTTCCCCACCTTGATTCCCTTCTCCTTTAATTTCCTCAGTTCTAGCTCACGAATGGGAATTGATTTCATTCTACAACCCCCCAAGCAATCACTCATGAAGGGAAGTCCCAGGGGCCAAGTGGAGCCAGGCGATCCTGAACACTGTGACCATGTGGCTGCTCCTATCCTGTGGGCTCCCTCCCCTTGCCTGGACCTTCAGGTAGATTGCCCCTTCAGGTAGACTGTCCCTTGAGGTCAGGGTCCAAACATAGTTCATCCTCGCATCCCCATCTCCCCATCCACAATTTGTGCTGAATAGCTCCTCAGTATATTTGTTGAATGACTCAAGAATGGGTCTGCAGTTTGTATACAATTTGCCAGCTCTCATCTAGGGATGAAAGAAGCCTCCTAAGAACACTCCAGAACCAGGACTATTTTGGAATGAGAGTGGAATCAGCCACACTACTTTTGGTGCAAAGGTGAGAGCACCTTCTTCAAACCACCTGCAAATTGTCCCTTTACTTGTTAATAGTGGGAGAGTTTTGTTACTTTATTTATAATTTCAGCCTCTACCTCTTGTACTGTTGACAGCTAATCAGAGAGACTTTTGGGTTTTGGTTTCACTTGAGGGAGGTTTGGCTACTTGTACTTTTAGTTATGTGACCTGTTTAGTAATGTCAAGAGGGTCAGGCTTCTTACTTGGTAGGTGGCCAGGCAAATGGTAATGATTCCAAGTCAGAGCGGCAGTAGGGTTGAGAGGGATAAGAAACAAAAATGTCCCATTCTGTGACCTGAAATAATCTACTAGACCTATTAAGATTTCTGAAAATGACTCTCTTACATTATGGTACACATGGAATTGTTCACAAGTATGTGTATAATGCACACATAATAAACACAAGCATGATGTGTTTCTTGTTCATTTCACCCTGAACTGTAAATATAGCTCAGACAATTGGAAGAGTTGGTAGGGCAGTGGAAAAGGCATTAGAATCAGGTTCTATGTTCTCAATAATTTAATAAGCCTCAGTCTTCTCATCTATAAAATGAGGATTTGGACTAGCACGGCACTTAAGAGCACTTCTAGCTCTCAAATTCCATTATTCATCAGCCTGTCAGAAAATTTGTCACCTCCTGCCAAATATGGACTCAGCACTCCACATATTACAGAAGCTTCCACGGATACCTCCACACCTCCCTGGCTTCAGCCTCCTACTTTTCAAGCCTTCTCCAAGGCATCCTTATCTACCACTGCCAGCCCACACCTAAAACATGGACTTCTATCAGCTCTTTCCTCTTTGCTTCCTCTTTCTGCATTTAAATCAGATGGATTTTCAATTTTTTCTGTCTTTCATTAGGAATATATATTCATTAATTTTATTTTAGTCATTCCTCAAACATGTATCAAGTACCAAATGTTTCCCAGGTTGTATGCTAGACTGTGAGTTTCCAAATACAGAAAAATGTCATTCCCATGCCCAGCGACCTCACAGCCTAACAGAGATCAGGTCTGCAGTGTGACTTACATGGGCCCTAGACACTTTTGCCTTCGTAGGACCCTTCCTCCATTAAAAAATATTAAAAATGGTATTTTATAACTGTGTTGGTATAAAGTTGAGTTTTTTAATACTATATATGAAAACATTTTCTTCAATCTCAAAGTTCTGTGTGTGTTCGAGTGTGTGTGTGTGTGTGTGTGTGTGTGTGTGTGTGTGTGTGTGTGTACTCTTATGCCTAATGGAGAAGTTGGCTCTGGAGGAAATAGATAAACAAACAAGTAAACAATTACAGTATAATGTGGCAATTATACACACACCCCATGAACAAGCAATTCTACTCCTAGACCTACGCTCAAGAAAATTTTCATGTTTTCTTCTATGGAAAGAGGGACTGGTCAGAAACAACCAAGAGAAATTAGAAATGGTAGATTAGAGTTCATGGAAACACCCTTTACTGTGCTGGTCTTCTATGACCCCGAAAGTCCTCCATTTGGTAGCTGTCAGCCCACCCAGTCTATACGCTGTCATTCATTCACTCATTGAACAGCTTTTGTTTTCCAGGCACTGTTCAGATGCTTGGGATACATCCATAAGCAACACAAAGGTTTCTTACCTTAACCTACCTGTCATTTGAGTCTGAATATGAAGATACAGCTTTTTGAAATGCCTTATTTCCCAATTTTTACACTGGGAGAAAGGTGCTGATGTATTTCCTACTGGCTTGGGAAGTCAGTAGCAAACACTCAGAGATCCCTGGCAATGCTCATTAGGGAACACCCCACCTGAGGAGTCATTTAGCAGCAGTTCATATGATTACTTAAAGATCATCTTTCTGAACCCAAATTGCTCTTCTGAATCACGTTTTGGGGAGAGTTCCTTGCAAGTGCTTTATTTCTCTAGGAGTTTCATTTTAAATACACCTGTTTGATATTGATGTAACTATTGCAACATAAATATTTTGCCTTAAAATAGCAATCCTCATTCCATTTAAGTTTTTATGAAAAAGTGGATGACCTGATTTTATTTTCAAGGTAACAGGTGGAGGCTTCCAAATTTTCTACATGGGAGAAAGAAAAAGAACACCAAATGTTCTGTGTTTGCAGGGAAAGCTCAAAGCATAGCTAATTCAAGTAATACCATTTGTGAATTTATCACAAGTAGGAGACACAAAGAGGACTTCTGAATTGAGGACTAATATTCTCATATTAGATATAGTCCATGGTGCTGGCCATTCTTTCCAGATCGCTTTTGTTCTTGTTCTTTTAAACTTGATGGCAATTCAAAATACTTGAGTATTATTTTCCTATTAGTTTAGACTCTGGGCCGGCTAATCTATTGTTTCTAAACCTCTAGAGAAAATTGTTGGCTCCTAATGGGAAAGAAAGAAGGACATTGGATGCTACTTTGATAAGGGAGCTGCATCTTTTGAGATTCATGCATAGAAACCAATCAGGCAGAGAACAATCACGTGGGATGCTATCAAAGGTGGAGGTGCTGTCAGTCACCATTCTGAGTCTTCACTATCTCCAAGTGCTTCCCATGGTCCACACATACTGTTCTTCCTGGGCTCATTCCACAGCGTTGAGTGGACTGATCAAATTGAGGGAATAAATAGTCATCGTCAACAGAGTGCTTGTGGCATCAATTGTCACAAGACAGAAGGCCATTCTTCGACAAAAAAATCTACTTAAGTAAGTCTACATATCTTTTGCTTACAGTAAGATTCTTGTGAACAACAAGCAGACTTTTCAAAACAGAAACGTTTCACCGAGGTTTTAGCCTGAACGGCACTGTGGATGGTTTGAGGCTTATATCATGAAATAATGGAGACTGTAGAATGCGCTCTTAATTATGAGTTCTCTCCTGTGACTTTCTATTTCTCTCTGATTTCTGATTCTACATAGGGTGATTAATTACAGATCGACAATGAAAGAAATGCAGACTTACATGCCCAAGACTTACAGGAATCAGCCATTGCATTTAATAGTGAGCCTAAACTTGAGGGATGTGCTTCCATTCCAGTCTTTGGTCTGTGGGAGATTAGTGTTAGCTGGAATCCTGAGGGAAATTTGGCAAGGAGAAAAGTATGGATTTAAAACTTCCTGAGTCTTCCGAGTCCATAAAGCTTGGGAGCAGAAAAGAAAGCAAAATTGGTCAGTGTGAAGAGGTAAAAAGCTGCCATTGCTGTTTATCAGTTAGTTGCTGAGATTTCTCCAGTTGTGGGTGCCCACAGGTCACAGGGGCACTGGGAATCAAGGGACCAGGCCCAGCAGGCTTTATGAGGCACATACAGCAGGGCAAAGGTAGCAGAGAACATTAAATGCATTTGCCATCGGGTAGGCAGTGTGAAGAGAGTTTTTATGAAGGTTTTAAAGGAGCTGGCAAAAAAAAAAAAAAGATTACCACACCTCTTCACACACTCCTTCTCTGAGGAGACACCGTGAAAGAGACAGGAGCCTCATTTGCAATAATTAGAGGCGCATCTTCGTCCATACATAAATATTTTAGATTTCAGCCATGTAATGAGTTTGTCATGAATATCAAGGTTGAAGAAATGAGAATGAATGGCTGCACTGAATCCTGACACCAAGGAGATCTCAAATGACAGTGTAAGTGGTTCTGACAAGAAGATTGATTTTGAAGCCTTTTGAAAACCACTCAAAATGAAGAAAAAACTCATCCAAAGCATCATGTTTCACAAGCCATCATACGTGATTATTAGAGAGAGAAATTGCATGTAATGTGGCAAAATAAGATAGGTACAAATAGGGACACAGAGTCCAATCTAGGTCCATGCTACACATGGTTTCATTAGAGAGTAAATGTCTAAGATACTTCTCTTTCCCCGATGGATTTCCCCGTGGAAAGGAAAGCCTAAGAATTGTGACAAAGAAGCCTTTGCTTCTTTCACTTGTTACCGATATGCAACTGAATTTGATTCAAGATGCTAAATCTTATCTTCAAAGCTCTGAATAAATTAGATCCAGGCTATCTTTCTAGCAAAGAATAATAATGAAACCACCAAAGTTTCAGAGGTTGTAAACTTACTTGGTGCAGCTTTTCAAGCCCTGGAGACCTGATGCTGTGACGACTTTGAGTCAGGACAGAGAATGACTGTACTTGCACATAATTAAGTGTGCCTTCAATAACCACACCTTCTAGGCCTACAAACAATCGTACCACCATTATTATTATTATGTTTCTTAGAGCCCTGGATTGTAGTTTGTAAACCAGTGTTCTTGACTTTGCTTCCATACAGACATTAAGCAAAACTTTCCAGCCAAAGCCCTGTGGTTAACACCCTGGAGAAAAACTGTAGCTCAGCAATACCACTCAAGAGAAAATGTCTTACTTCTTCATTATAAGGTCAGATACATCTAGCATTACAAATGACCTTTACAGAAAGCTATTTTAAATTGTGATAATTGCACCTTGGTCGTCTGGATAAAAATCTATAATGTGTAAATAGAACATTTGAATATTGCATATATCACCTTATATTGTAATTTAAATGCATTATCAACTCCAACATTAGGGTCTGATAAATTCTATGAGTGCATTAGGATAGCATTATATGTTCATTAATTCTCTGGAATCTTCAGTCAATATTGAAAAACATGGAGTAGATTTTACCCTTGCCCTAATGTTAAAATAAATTGAGGACTCGTTCTTATACTTATAAATATTTATACACACAACAACAATCCATTATCCACAATTCCAAGATCTTAAACTTTCTGAAAGCCGTAACCACTAACTTGGTGGCAAAACTTAAGCTAACCTGAACTAATCTGGCAGCACAACCCAGCCTTAGCTGACATAGGGTATTTATATTCTTTAACTCATTTGATGTAAATATTAACAAATATTTCTATAGAAATATCAATGTGCCTGATTATAGGGTACCACATTGGATCTAGCCCCAAAATTTTATTAAGTGATTGTGGGCCTCTTTAGGCATGAATCTCAGGGCCCAGGCTATCCTATGCAAAAGCATTATTTTTGTTTCCTTTAAATTAACTTAAAGTTGAGTCTGAATTCCCCAAAACACTAAGTTATGGTTAGAACACCCTCTCCCTTCTAGGTAACCCCCAATTAAAGAAGACATACAGGGTGCCCACAAATCAGATAAAGGTCTTCCATTCTCCACTCCATCATGGGTGCCACTTAGTTCCTCTCAGGATAACAAAGTTATCCTTATTTGCCCAGAGCCTTCCTGATTTTAGCACTGAAAGCCCTTGATTCCAAGGACTGTCCCAGACAACAAGGGATAGTCAGTCACGCTAGGCCTTCTTCAAGCCAGCAGTGGTTCCAGAAGTTTGGCCGACTCTACTTCTTTGCTAGAATCTTGCTCTCTTGAGGTACATCAGGCAGCTTGAGATTGTCGCTTCCTTGAGACACAGCCAAGGAGTGGTTCCAAATCTCAGGTGCTCATGGCATCCACAGATCTTTCTCCTGTTTCCACGTCTCCCTGTCTCCTGGTCTTCAAAAACATTCACCGTCTCTCAGCCTTCATCAAGATACCTCCCGTTATCTTTTCAATGAGTGTATGTCTTTACAGATAATAGGAAGAGCACGAAATTCAGGTGGCATCTGCTCTCTTTCCAGCAAAAATACCTGAGGCACAGAAGCCCAAAAAACCTACTTAAAATGGGGGAAGGAGAATACAAGAACAAGTCCAAATTAATACATTAGCAGACTGCTATGCCACAGGCAGGTCTGTTTTAGAGAGGCTCCTTGCTTTAGCAATTTGATGAACCTTAAAGTCTTTAGAGGAAGTGCCTTCGTTCTCATAAACCCTCTCTTTGGATGGTGAGGCACTGGTTGTACTATCATCTTACACCTCTTCAGTTGTTTCATACTTTACAGTTCTCTTTCCATGCATTATCTCATAGTAGGGCAGGTATTATTATCCTTATATCTAGATGGAGAAATGAAGACTTGAAAAAGTATAAATGATGTCACCACCAGCACTTCTCAGTCAGTATTTTTTGGCAGCTACATGCAAATAGCTTTTAAAAATCTTAAAAGCCAGTGATTACCATGCAGATAGCTGTTTTGGTTTCCTAAATGCAGAGACTTTTTCTTTTCTTTAAGTCTTTCAAATAAGTCTCTAAGCATTAATGATCCCACATATATGTATTTGACACTGTAACAGTGGATGCAAATACAAAAAATAAAAACATACTGCTCTTCTACTGTTGTGAGGACAACAAAACCTTAAATACAACTAGTCACAAGCATTTTCAATACACAGTTTATAGGAATGTCACCCAGATATGGTAACTGGTATCTGAGAGACTGGGATTCTTGTATCTGAAAGGAAGCGCATGGGTGTTGGGATGTCAAACATGCATCCATTGCCACTTTTTTTCTTTCTAGCAGAATCCCAGATTTGTTCAGATACCTACTCTTCCTCCATCAACCTCAGGAAAAGCTGAGTTTCAGGAGTGGATCTAATTGATCTAAACCCAGTATCATCCCTTTTCCCAAGAATCAGTCAGAAATAGCATGTGACCCAATTCTGGTCAATAGGACATAAGACAAGATTTGCTGGAAGCTTCTGGAAAAGCTCTTTTACACACTTAGGAAGTCACAAAAAGGCAGTTTCTCTCTTCCACCTGAAGAAGCGAAGTCCACCTGGGAGTGAAGAAGGACGTAGCTCCAAATGCTACTGGCATCCATCCAGGAACCCTAAAGGAGCCTGCCTGAGATGGCATTTGTGGTTGAATAGAGAGACAAGAGTCCCTAGGACCTTGATAAAATCATTGAATAAATGGATCAGCCAATTCTGAAGCCTGTCCTAACTTGGGACTTTCTTTTATGTAGCCTCATACATACCCTAATTATTCGAGCCAGGTAGAGTTCAGTTTTCTGTCTTTGCAGCCAAGCATCCTAACTGACAGAGAAACCTATTCTTCCTCCATGTTTGTCTTCCTTTTACAGATGAAGAAATAAAGACCTGGGGAGGCCACATAATGTATACCAAGTTCACACAACCATGACTAAATGCCAGTTTATAAACCTGAGATTAGTGGTAAAGGAAATTGCAGAGATGGCTTTCAACACAGGTTGGGTAGCAGATTTGTAACAAAGTTCTGATTGATACTTAGAAGAGTGGGGGACTCTTTGCTGTACAGGCCAGCACCAGAGCAAGAAGTGGCGACTAGTTATTACCGATTGTGCCCCAAGACTTTTCCTGCAAGGTTTAAAAGAAGATGCTCCTCTGTAAGGTGCATTGGCTGAATCAAAGGCATGTTCTGTGTTTATTGGAGTGGGGTGTTTAGAGTTCCTTTTTCTGGCACTCATAAAATGATGCTAATGCTACTCTTCGCTTTCCTGTTTGTATCTTTCCTGCCCTTAGGCTTTCCAGTGAGCCTGATGGAGAACAGGAGAGAAGAAGGCGTGCCCTGGCAACCATTGCCAGGAAACAGATTTCTCTGAAGCTATAAATTAGAAAGATAACCCACTTACTGGAGGTGGGTTCATATGCAATGCTGAAAAATCTGCCAGTGTGGAGAATATTGCTACCTTTAGCTTCAGGTTTTTTTTTAATCACTGATGTTTGATAATTACAAAGAAGTATAAAGAAAAAAAAATATGGCTCATAGTCCTATCACTATGTAATCTCTGCTAATATTTTTTTCATATAAATGTTTTCTTATATAAGAATAGTAAATGTATGTACTAATACAAAAATCAAACAGAAACATACAAAACAGAAAGTAAAAGTCTGCTTACATATGCTTCTTGCTTTCAAAAACTTCTATACATACATATATATACACACATGTTCTTTTCTATTTATTTACATAAAATAGACAATGCTGTGTATATTTTTTAAATCTTGTATCTGGATTTTTCATTTTTTGGAAGTCTGCATCAATATTTTAATTCTACTTTCTGGCTGTGTCATATTTTATTAAACCAACATCCTTTGCAAATGTATTGATGGATATTATTTTCAATTAATGATTAAAGGACTTCAACATTTTAGAATTAATATCAGGATCAAAAATGAGATCGCCTCAATTATCATCCATTAATTTATTCACCTATGTAACAAGGGTTTATTGAGCACCTAGTATATAGCAGACATTTTGTTAGGTGCCAGGAATGTAAGTAAGATAACTGTCTTTGAGTCAAATGGGTCACAGCCTAAATGGAGTTAGTGGTTGGTAAATCAATAATTAACTGTCACTTCTGAGAGATGGATAGCAAAGTATGCTGTAGCCACAGAGATTAGATGCCAAGCATAACCTTAAAATTAAGGGGTTAGTGAGGAGAAATTCTCAGAGCAAGCCCCATGTGAGAAGACTTGGAGACATGAAACAGCACAGTGTATTCAGAGAGCTGCAAGAATGTTGGAGTGGTCAGAGTGCAAGTTACATGAGGGAATAGTGGAAGGACCTCGAGCTAGAGACAGAGGCTGGGGTCAAAGCCATACCACAAGCCTTATCCTAAAAGTCACTGGAAATCATTGAGGTTTAAAGCACTGAGGGGAGAAGAGAATTTGGGAGCAACATGATCATTTTTATATAATTTAAGAAAAAAAGAGCACAGCTAAAAGATAAAAACAGAAAAACATTGGGCTACAAATCAGTTCTCAGCATAGAGAAAGAGAATAAGAGCTAGATAAGAAAGAGAAACAGACTTCAAGTGAAAAGTGAGTATGGCAGGAAACTGAAAGTATACACAGGATACCAAATTACTAATGGGTAGTTAAGAAAGGTAAGTGAAATTTTTGATATGGTATTCTAACAAATCATTTTGATAAATTTTATTTCTTAATAAGTATATTTTCATAATATCCATCAGGTAAGATTGCCCTTAGCAAGTAAAACTAGGATCTCTTTGAGTGGTGTACTGGAGTCAGCTAAATTGATGGGAGTATTTACACCATGGAAATTGGCCAACACAGAAATCAGGTTCTGTTTTTGCTTTTGTTTTTCCCCAGAGTGCCTGCTGTCAGCACGTCATTGATCCCTCCCTAAGTGAAGGAACTAGGAATCATTGAAAATATTTACAATTTAATTTCTTCCAGAGACACCAGACTGTTCCTAAGCCTCCTCCCAATTCCTTCATAAAACCTATTTCGTTGTCAAGATTATCAGCATTTCAAAAAATGCACTGTAAAACACATCATTACATTTTTTTAAAAAATGAAAAAGCGTAAGCATAAAGGCAGGTCCTCTGACTCTTGTGCTCCGCCCGGGTGAAGACCGAGAAGCTGATGACTGGTGATGGTGGCAACTCTCCATTTTAAGAGCCTCTTTCCCACAGGTGAGAGGGACCCATCACAGACCTGCAGTAATTCTGATGACTCACAGGAAAACAGTCCAGCTCGTTTGTCCAGTTCTTGGGTCATTTGAGTCATTAATAGCTTCGGAGCTACTGAAGTCTCCTCTGATCACCTGATGTTTCATTTCTTCCGTGACAGTCAAAGAGAGGTATTTATTTTCCTGTATCATTTTATGTTTTCTCTTTCCATAAATTGCTGTGCTAAAGCCAAGTTCATGGATCTGTCTTGTTTCGTTTTGTTTTTTTAAGTGTCCGTGATCATGCTAGAGATACACTCACAGCCAGTGAGTCCCAGAGCCAAAGGAAAACAACAGGCCTTTGACTGGGCTGTGCCTACAGCAGCACAGGAGGGCGTGGCAGCAGAGGGGCAGCCTGGCAGCACCACCTCCTTTCATTCTCCAAGGTGGGTGGAAGGCAGTGTGTGGGTTGGAATTGGGGAACTGAGTTGACTAGCCCAAGGCTGGTTGGGGAGCCTGCAGTTTGGGGAGAGATCATTGCTTTATTGGCTCTGTTTTTTGTTTTTTTTTTAAGGTGATCATCTTACATCATCTCAGCAGGATTGAAAATTTCGCATGATTTTCAAAGTGCATGAGATGCTAGACAGATCCTTGGATGTGAGCAGGAAGTGAGAGGAGGAATTGGGAGAGAGCAGAGGCAGATCCCCACTCTCGCCAAAGTACAACACCAGGAGCTACTGATGGGCACAGAAGAGTGAGTCAGACCTAGCTTTAGTGATGGTATCCCGGATACTCCAGTGTGCAGTTTCCTTATTAATATATCACTAACCACCAGCTTTAATGATTTCTCCATCCCCTTCCTGTCAATGGCCACTCAACTGAACCCTTCTCAGAAACATAATCTTTGCTTCAGGACAGATTATGTGAGTACAGCTCAGGTTTATGGAAACACCTTGCTGGCTTCTTTCCTGCAAAGGGGTTGGTGAAAGGAGATGTTAGCACCAGTCAGCTTTTTCTTATCAAGTCACTTCATTATTGCTACGGCAAGCACACACCTTCATTTGTCCTGGACTGAGAGGTTTCTGGGACACAGGGCTTTTATCGTCAAAATTAGGGAAGCTCTTGGCAAACTAAAATGATTTGGTCACCCTAATTATAGCAGTATTTGATGGGGGGCCAAATGAGTAAGAGAGACAATAAAGGACTGTTGAAGGTTGGAATCAGCAAAATCACAGTAGCTTGGAGATTTGTATAGTGCTCTGTATTTAACAATGCACTTTCACACACACTATCTCTTTTTAATCTTAATAACAAATTAAAGAAGGCAGAGGAGGTATTGCTATCATTTTATGTTGATGAAAAAATTGAGCCACAAAGATTAAGTGACTTGCTCAATGTCACAGAGCTAGTTAGTGACAAGAGACTCAGGTGTTGCCTCCAATTCTCTTTGGAGGGAGCTAGGATATGATTGAATAGCTGAAGTCCAGTGTTCTTTCCACTGTACTATGTTGTTTCTCTAGTTACAGGCAGAATGGAATTACTCTTTCTCTCATTACTTAGCTTTTTTGAGGGGTGGGGTCATTATGCTCTTTTGTAGAGTGACAGTCTTGCCATGAAGAAGAATTAAATGAGAATTAATAACCATTATCCTTCCAACCAAAAACCACCAAGAAGCACAGATGCTAAGACATTAGTCATGATCTCCACCCAAAGGTAAGATAAAATGCCATTGTCAAGGGTTGCATTCAAACGACCTGTGATACGGTTTCCTAGGGGAGGGAAGAAGTGAAGGCAACGTTAGTCTGGCAGAGAATGCTGAGTGGAGAAGCTGGGAGGGTAAGGAGACTGAGAAAGCCTTGCATCTTACGGCAATGTGGCAGGCCCAGAAGGAAACAGCCTCAAGGCCTAGAAATGTGGAAAAGAATGAAGGGTTCTAGGAGGAGAAACATGATTCAGCATCTATCTTATCCCATAAAACATACCAGTGTGTTAAGGCAGCATTTGAAATTTTACTCTAATACCAGTGACAGTATCTAAATTCTGGTCATGATATGCATAACTTGATATGGGGTAGAATGGAAATCCTTTCTAAAATTAGAGACGTTACAACCAAACCCAAACCTATCATTTCTGTATTCAGTGACATTCACAAAAGCATGAATATCTTTGGGGAAAAATCATGAATCTACAGTTTCTCTGGCCAGTTTCCATTTTTAGAATTTCAAGCAGCATTTGATTGATGATAATAGCTCAGATTTTCAAGCTTAAATTCAAAGTTGGTATACTGTCTTTTAAAGCAGGAAAACCTATTTGCCACAAAATGATATAATCATAATCTGCATTATAAAAGAAATGGCTTTATGCTGGCGGGAAAAAATAGTCTCTGAGATGTAGTAGAAGCAAAATGGTATATTAGTATGCATGGTATGGAGAAAAGAGCTACAGTTTTGCCATCAGGCAGATTCAAGTTCCAGTCTCACTTGTGTTGGTATATGACCTTAGGTGTTAAGTCTAAATTTTTCATCTGTATAATGAGAATAATAAAATGTACACTCCTTAAATGGGATAATGTATACAGAGAGCCCAGCACAGAGCCTGGTGTGCAGCATTCATGTGATGTCATTCCCTGTCTCTTTTATCTCTTGCATGGCGTTGCCCCATACGTTACCTTGGTCTCCCTCTTTCCCCAAGTCTGGATGTAGAAATGTAGTCTCCTTGGCTCCCTCTGCCTCGGTTCCTGAGGACAGCACATGGAACAGGGAACACAAGAAAGTTTCAAAGATTTAAAAGCATGGTTTCCCAACTACAGTCCCTGACACATCTGAAATGCTAGATAGTAAGCTCCTTCCACTACTCACCAACACCTCTCTGACACCAGGATTAAGCCATAATATTATTTGTTTCACAAACTGTGATATTTAAATGCTTTGGGACCCTTTCTTCCTTTGTAAAAAAATGATGACATACCCAGGCACACTAAGGGGTGTGTGGAATAGTTGGCAATTCAAGTCTCCTGGCCCTTAGTAGTTGTAAGTAAGTGCCCTTCGGGAGACTTAGAGCCAAGTGGATGGTGGTTCTGAAAGGAATCATGGTCTGTGTGTTTTTTTCAAATGAATTGATAAAGAATTTCTTTTCCAAATGGTTAACATGCTGTTGAATATTAATGAGAAACTCATTTCTGTATTTGATCTTTTTGGCAACATTCTCTTAATTTCTCACTCAAGCTATATTCACAGGTAAAAAAAAACAAAACAAAACAGGAGACATGTAAGATATAACTCTGCAAAAGAATAGTTCTAATTTAATTTACCGTTTGTGAATCTCTATGAAAATTGAATAAGATGATGAGAGCAAATGTAGTCAGAATAATGCCCTGATGAGCAGGCCAGGTGTAAAATCTGGATACTAATGGACCATATTGATGTACCCAATTACGTTTTTAAAGGTGAAAATCAATTATGCTTTCTGGTATCATCTTACTCCATTTATGCTGCTATAATAAAATACCTTCAGCTGGGTATTAAAAACAACAGAAATTTATTTCTCCCAGTTCTGGAGTCCGGAAGTCCAAGATCAAGTCACCAGCAGAGTCGGCGTCCACTGAGGGCTGCTCAAAGACGAGGCTGTCTTGCTGCGTCCTCACACTGCAGAGGGTGGAGAGCTCCCTGCACCTCTTTCATAAAGTCACTGATCGCATTTCTGAGAGCTCTGCCTTCATGACTTAATCACCTGCTAAAGGCCCCGTCTCTTGCTACTAGTACATTGGTGATTCAGTTTCAGTTTATAAATTTTTAGGGGACACATTCAGACTATAGCAGGTATTAAATGTTTTGAACTAGAATTAAGTTTTTTTCACCTTTGTGAACACAGCCACACTTCCATCCTACAATAATTTCAGATGAAATAGAGGCTGAGTTTTAGCCACAGCTTCTCTTAAGCCTTTTATCTTGGCATCTCTTCACTTTCCTTTCATTCTGCACCTAAATCCCGCCTCTGTTCCTAACAATTTTTTAAAAATCCTTTTCTAGTGAACTCATTAGCATTCTGGTAATGTTCTTAAAGACCCGATTAAAGAACAGTATAGAGATTTTAATAATTATACTGTGAAGAATCTCGTAAGACCAGAAATACATATTTCTTATGCCTTCAAAACCTTTTTCCCCAGGTTTTAAACCTGTCATGTGTTACATAAAACAAAACAAAAACCCTTAATTACATTTAAATAAATTTTTAGAAAAATAAAATGGTGAGTACTTGGTTGACTTTTTGTTACTACTTTTGATTTTGTACACTTTGAATAAAAGAATATGTGTAGCAAATATTACTATACTTGCACCCGGAATAGTTGGAGCAATCCACCCTGTTCCACAAATATGAATGATACATATGAGTTATCTTGCCATGACAAAATATTTTTTTCATTATCAAAACCATTGTGCCCTTTACTATTTACAAACATCTAAGGCAACTGCAGATTAGCAGGTTAATAATCTTCAGTCTGCCATTTCTATCCAACATAAACTCTAGCTCTTGTCTAAGATTTATTAAAATTGGCCATTGTGTCTTTTCTTGTGAATTAGCTCATATTCACATGTTGAAATCTCAGTTCATATCTGCAGTTGGCAAGGAAGATGGCAACATTGAACTGTGCTGTTAAAAGGTAGATAACCTATTAAAATAAGGAATAAGCAAAGGGATCCAAAAAAGATGAAACTTCCTGTTCTTTCTGAAATCCATATGTTTTCTTAATATGATTCAGCCTTGTTTTTGTGGTTGCAACGTGTTTTGCAGTTATAAATTTGGGCTCAACAACTGTATTTAGTTCAGAAAAGCCAACTGTATGTAGTTAATTGTTGGACTGTTTACAGTAGTCTCATTTCTAACTGGAAAAGGGCTCTGGAAAATGTTTTCAGCATCCAAAGAGAAAAAATTTTAATGTAGAGCATTTAAAATAAAACATTATTTGCCTATATACCAATTATTTTGAAGTCTTTCCTGTGCTGGAATTTACTCTGTGTATCATCATTAATGATAAGAGTATCTGAATCCTCCTCTTACATTATGGAAATTTCTAGTGGCCTTCAGTGTATCAATGTACATGTTTGCTAATGGTTGGCAGTTTACCCCAGCTAATGCATTTTGCATACTTTTGCATAGAACTGATCAATTATTTTGTTATTGTATCTCCTTGTCTGTCTCTCCCACTGGGCTGTGAGCTTCTTGAGACCAGCAACTGTGGCTTTATCCTACTTACTTCTGCCTAACACAATCCTGCCATTGTTTGCATGCATTTCTCTTTAAACGTTTCATTGGATTCTTGCTAGGTGTGAGGCAAGGTGCCAAGGCTTTTATTTGAGTTACTTTATATCCTCAGGACAACCTAATAGCATAGGCATATTATTGTCCTCATTTTTCAGGTGAGGAAATGAAGGCGTAGATAACATAGACTATGGAAGGTGAGTGGCAGCCCCGGGCTTCAAAGCCAGGCAGCCTGATTTTAGAGGTTTTGCTCTTACTTCCGGGAATAGTGCTTTCCATGAGTGTTCTGCGTGAAGATAGATAAGAGGAAACAGTGGTAAAGATGGCCCTAAAGGGATGCTTAGGTAGATAATAGAATTCATTTTCTTAAATCTTGAAGCTGGATCTTTGAAAGTTGTTGATTGCTTAGCTCCAGTCTTCATTCCCCCAACCATTTTCTTATATTGCCTGTAATTTCTTCGAAATACCTCTGTATCCACATTGTATATGCATTTATACTGCCTAGAGGCAGTTGAATAAAATCTGAAATGCTCCAATCAGAAATCTGCACTCCAAGGATGGTTAGTTAAAATTAGAAGGATCCCAGTAAGGTACCTACACTCTAGTAACAAACACTTCAAATATTACTATCTAAATATGTCCTCAGAGGATTGATTATGCAACATAAGGATACGAGAAATTGCTATTTTGGGGGGCCAGGGGGGTGAAATAAGTTGTGTGCATAATAGGTAGTTACATGGAAAGATTTGTATAGAAAACTCCCTCCCTTGCATGAATAAGGTATAGAGATCTGAGCAGCCCTGTAGCCAAATGCCTTTGATACAGTGTGCAGGTCTAGAACTCCAATCAGTCCTATGTCCCTTGCATAATGGAGGATTCTGTCGCAAGATACTGTGTGTTGCATCTGTCAAGGGGAGCTACTTTCATGAAAGGTGTTTGCCAGAACACCTGGAAAGGCAGAGAGCCATGACATCACCACGTTTACAAGAACTGGTTGTAGGACTGCATTTTGTATCCATGTCAGAATCCGGTCTGAAACTTGGCGGTAGGAAAGTTGTGGAGGAGGGGACATAGAGTCCCCACCTTCTTCTGATTGTCTGAGACTACCAACAGTGGTAAATTGTGAGTGGCCAAGGTGGCTTAGGACATTTCATAAAACCTAACTTTCTCCTTCTACCATCTGAGATAATAAACCTTGGCACTATCTCTTGCATTTATGACTGTTTTGGTTAACATAATTAACTATTCAAAAAAATTCCACCACATGATGCCATTTACCTATTGTTGAAATTCTCTTACTTTGTACAAGGCCCACACCTTGTCTATGCATTAGGGAAATTTTTATGCATCTTACATAGAAATATGAACAGATGATATGAGACTTGCCCATAAGGGCCTAAAGAAAAAGTCTTGAGGCTCTAATATCCCATTAAATGACCCTACAACAAAGCATGGTAAGACAACTGCAAATTCAAGCACTGAATGACAGAATTTCCAGGGATGCCAGCAGCCTTGCCTGGCTTCTTCCTTTCTGAAAACACAAATGAGGTAGTGGTTAACAAAAGGGAAATTTAAGAAGCTAGAATTTTGGCTTCAGTTGGAGAAATCCACATCCAGAGGGTATTAGCAGAAGTGTTGTAATAGTACCTCTAAATGCACCTCTACAAATGATTATCATTAAACCTATGCTGACTGGGAGAAAAAAATCTATCACACTAAGTAGTCACATAATAAAGACGATGAAACCAGAATTCCCCGTTTTTCTGCCATTGCTATTATATCTGTTACTTGGCACAAGTATTTCTTTTTTTAAAGTTTTATTTTTAATTGACATATAATAAGTGTACATATTAAGGGGTACAATGTGATATTTCAATACCTGTGTACATTGTGTAATGGTCTAATCAGGGTACTTCACATATTTATAACCTGAAACATTTATTGTTTCTTTGTAGTGAGAACATTCAAAATTCTTCTAGCTATTTTGAAATATACAATACATTACTGTTAACTATAGTCATTCTGCTGGCACAAATATTTCTGTAAGGCTATTTATACTTGTATGATTATTTGTTTTTTATTTAGTTACTTAATCCAGAGATGTGGATTTTCAGTAAGAAATCAGAAATGCATATGGCTAGTAGGAAAAAAATACTATAGATTTCCAAACCAATAATCTTCGAATAAAAAAAAATCCACTGTGGTCTAACCATTGAATATCTATTTGAGAAAATCTTTAGAAATTTGTCATTTCTTTTGATGGGAAAGGTTTTAGGGGATTTTTCAGGCTAAATCTACTTGGTTTTCACACTCAAGAACTCAGGGCCAGAAAAGACTCTGAGGTTTCTCCTTTTATCCCCTTTTTTCTAAGTTAAAGTGTAAAAGAGTTGAGAAGAATTGTCATTGACACTGTCCTTAAATATCTACAGTGGGAGATCTCACATTATCCTTTTATACCTGTAGAAAATTCACATTACATCTCTGTTTTTAAGCTTTACTTTATTCCATTCAGTGTAAATTCTTAAGCTCTGTTTCCATAAGCTTGGACCTACTCTCTGGCTTAAATTAGGTTGCATCAGGAAGAGTTTGCAAAGCATTCATATCTGAAGAGCTGTAGTATTTAGTATTTACCAAGTAAACTTAAACATTTTATGACAATGATAAGGTATTTGATCCAACACATATTTATCAAATGCCTGGTAAGTACCAGGCATTCTGCCACACAAGGATTAATTTAACATGTCCCTGCCCTTAAGGAGAACATCCTTGTTGGTCACCAGGAGAAAGGCTAATGCCTGAGATAAACTAATAGCACCAAGAGAAGTGAAGTGACTCCATTTTAGCCAAAGAAATATCAAACTGAGGGGTTACTCTATGCCAGTGGACTTGTATCGCTTTATAAATTTTCTCTCGTTCTGCTTGGCTAAGAGGAGAAAGAAGACTAAAACTGTAGCGGCAATTAATTGAGAGTAGAGAATTGAAAGCAAAGAGATTCTTTTTTCAGGTCCATAATAGGCTCCAGGTTAGAACACTCCCCTAGGGGTGATAAAGCTTGTAGAAAAGAAACTTAGTGTCAACACGCTTTCAAAAACCTGCCACAGTTGTTGCTAGCCACAGTTGGTGTGTGTGTTTGAGTTACAAGGAAACAAAACTAGGAATCAGGATTCCTAGCCCTGTGTTTCAGTTATGGTGTAACTTTTGCACCCAAAGAGATAACCCTTTACATCTGAGTTTTCCAATATGATAGCCACTGGCCACATGTGGCCATCTAATTTTAAATTTAAATTAATTAAAGTTAAATCAAATTAAAAATTTAGTTCCTCCATCACACTATCCTCATTTCAGTGGATGGTACTCCATGGCCAGGGGGGCTCCTGACTACCATGTTGGGAGCACAGGTCCCAGTACATTTCTGTCCTCATGGAGAGCTCTGCTGGACAGCCCTGTGTTACATCAGTCACTTCCCAGATGTCTTGATTTGAAGAACAAGGTGGCTCTGACCTGCCCACTGCTCATCTGTGTGTATGAGTCTCATAATCGAGGGACTGGAACCAGTGTTTTCCTTTATGATGGGTTCCAGGGGTTACCTATGAAAGGTAAGCAAGTAGAACATCTCTGAAAGCACCAGCGCTGCCGTTATTTCCCCCGCACCACAGTTATGGAGGAGAAGACCAGCTTATTTCACAATGGCCCAAGCAGTTACCTTTGTCTCCAAATCCCCAGCCAAAAGAAACCCTAGATCCTAAGTCCACTCTCTCTGTGTCAAGGTGGCTCACAGCCCCAGCGTGATGGTCACTAAAGGTGCTATCCTGAGTGCTGCTTCCAGCGTCACTCACCACCTGTTTCTACAGCTCCAGGGATTGGACAAACCATTGGTGATTCCTCCTTGACGTCAGAGAAATGGAAATTATTCGATTATTAGAACCACTGAAAGAATGGATATTGAAGATGTCCATAAACCCGGGTGACTGGGATGTATTCTGCAGAAGATTTGTGGTATTCTTTGTTCTCATTAAAATTCAGCCTTGTTTCAGTTCTCTGGTGACTCTGTCTGGCACCTTAGCAACGCTCCTCCTTGATCTGTTTTGGCAATCAAACATATCTACATCTCCTCGGCACAGTCTGCCTGTGTGCCAAGTACAGCAGGTGAAGCCTGTAAGTAGTCCATTCACATCAGGCTTTTCCACCAAAAGTGTCTAGATTATGTGGGGTTTTATTACCAAACAATTTTCCCAAAAAACTAATGCCACCAAGTAAGTTGGTTTTCAGAGCTTGCTGGATTTGGGATTGCGTAGGAGGAAGTACAGACCAGCCGCCCCCTCCTATTTCTATAAATACTGCAGCGTCTCCTCCTCTAAGAAGCCTTCCCCACCTGCCTATACTAGAATTACATTCAAAAAGCTCCTTAGGGAAACTTGTATTTTTCTTTTATAAGTTATCACAGTGCAAGTTCCTTGAAGGCAGGAAATCTCTTTTTATTTCCTGCTATATCCCTATATCCCTGTAGCAAGTTTGGTGCTGGAAAAAAGAAGGCACTCAATAAATCCTTGGAAATGGATGCGAGTGATGCATGAATGACTCCTGTCACAGCCTCCTAGCAGTGGCCTCTTTCCTCCAGTATCTCTCTACTCTGAGTTGTCAGTGGCGAGAACTGCTATGTTTACGGATATCCATGTTCTCCAGTTCATGGGCGCACTGCTAGCCCACATTTCCTGGCCCCTTTTGTGTTTAGGTAGGCCATGTGACTGGCTTCTTTGCAATGAAATACGGGCAGAAGACATGCATGTCCCCTCATGCCTGCCCCATAGACCCTCCACATGTCCTCCTCCTTCATTCCCTGGCCAAACACTGAGGCTCCAGTGAAGAACTCTGAGGCTGTAGAGGACAGCAGAGCCGCGGATGGAAAGATGGCCCTATAGGGCCATGTGTTCATTTGCTAGGGTTGCTGTGACAAAGTGCCACAAGCTGGGTGGCTTACAAAACAGAGATCTCTTGCCTCGCAGTTCAAGAGGCTGGAAGTCTGAGATCAAGGCGTTGGCAGAGTGGGTTCCTTCTGAGGGCCGTGAGGGAGGGATCTGTCCAGGCACCTTCATGCTCACATGGTGTTCTCCCTGGGTGTGTGCCTGTGTCCAATTTTATCCTATTGCCTTAAGGGCCCACCCTACTCCAGTATGACCTAATCTTGATTAATTACGTCCACAACAGCCCTGTTTCTGAGTAAGGTCATGTTCTGAAGAACTGGGGCTTAGGACTTCAACATGTGATTTTTTTTTCAACTCATAACAGGCCATGTGGAAGGCTGCTTGCCAGAGAAGGCACCTGCATTAGACTTTCTGTAAGACTCTTTGTGTTAAGCCACTGAGATTTCAGGGTTTTCTGCCACAGCAGCTAGTGTCTCTTACCAAAACGAAGACACCATCCTGTCACACTAACCTTGGCCTTGAGAGTAACAGCGATAATAATTTACCTATATATTGTTTATCGACTTTTGGAAATATTTTTAAAAAGTCTTCAAATTATCCCGAAGCTTGCAGACTTGTAATCCTTTGTGGGCTTCAACATTTGGTTGCTCAGTGGGTGGGCTGTTGTTTGGAGAGGGTCACTGTCACTTCTGTGGTAGCAAGAAAACAGGCCTTGAAGGTGGGGAACCTGGGCTTCAGTTCTGCCTCTGCTCCTGAAAAATGACCTTAAGGAAAATCATGTTTCTCTGTGAGCCATTGTTTCTTCACTGGAAGGAAGAAAACAAGACTTCCCTCCTGGGGTTATTGAGAGGATTAATCAAATTAAATTAATCTTCACAATTAGCACAAAGTCTGGCATGGAGTAAGTGCTTAATATGGCTTTAAAAAAAAAGAGGCAGATTTCTTATCTGGGAGCTGCGATCTCACCCTTCTACATTGGTATTCAGTGTCTAAGGGACATAGGATCTGAAAGCCCTAGTTAAACAAACCTAGGGACTGATATTTGCAGGGATGGCCTGTAGAAAAAGAATTATGAGCATTCTATCTGACTCGGAGGGCCACACAAGGACTTTAACTCAGTAAGAACTTTCCATCACTCAGAGCTATCCAAAGGCTGGCAACATTTTAAGGCTGAGTTTTCTGTCTCAGAAAGTGTTCAGATGATATGACCACTTGGTGGAGGTGTTATGGGGGCATTTAGTCACAGGATGAGTAGTTGGAGTAGATTTACAGCATGGCTATTCCATGATTAGAAGGACAACAAGGTGTATTGGCTTAGAGTTGGACATCAAACAGGTACATTCTTACAGAGAAAAAGTTTTCATGTAAATATGCTCTGAGGAGGGACCCTAGAGGTGGGCCATGGCAGTGTGGATGAGGGACACCAGGGAAGATGCCACTGAAGCGGAAGAAAGTATGGGAACTCAAGAGTGTACCTCCCCTGCCACATGATTTTTCATAGAACTGGCCCCACATCCCACTCAGGAAAGGCAGAATATTTCTCAAAAGCTATTTTCACTGTCATTGTGCTGCTCATGAACCTTATGTTCTTCTCCAGGAATCACATCATCAAAGCCAGCCCAGAGCCCAACATTTTAGGGAACAGCCTACCTGTGTGTCAACCCGTGCTACGTGCAGCCCCCGAAACCAGGATCTGGCATGACCACTCTCAGGCAGCATGGTTCTGAGCAACCAGAGAGAGCGTGTTGACTCCTGACTTTCAGGAAACACACTGGGGATTGCCAACCCCAACATTTACCAAGGGCTGGAGGGGGGATCCTTTTGAAAACCTTGTAGTCAGTTAAACCCATCATGTCTCGCATTCTTTTTACCCTTACTTACCAGCTGAGATATGAGCCTCTCCAGCTTCCATGCTCATCCCCAATTTGCTTTGTGCTTCCTCTCCCCTACACAACCTCCCACTGCTGCTCCTTGTTCCCGCATCAATTTTTCCACTGTATCATATGGGACCTCTCTATACCATGGCGGATGCACTCCCTACCTCCAGCTCCACGGCTGGGTGGAACTATGGCTCTCCCTAGACCTGACACTTCTCTTGCAGTTGCTCATTCTCACACACATACTCAGGGGAGGTGGGTTGGGGCACTAAACAGCCCCCACCCCCTGTAAGCACCACTTCTAGATCATTGTTCCTCTACCATAGCACAAGAAATCCTGCTTCTGGGAAGGCTTGTGCCATCTGGCTCTACTTTCGAACACATGCTTAATTGCTCCATAAATGGTAGAAAGGACTAATTTTAGCATTTCTGTCATTTAACAAGTCACAAATTCTGCAGCATGAATTATTCCCACTTAATCTAGGTTGGAATCCTTGCTCTGCCCCTTACTAGCTATTTGACCTTTGGAAAAGTTATTTAACCTTTCTGAGCTTCACTATCTTAGAAAATGAAGGGGAAAATGCCTACCAAAAGAGATTACTGTGTGAATTGAATGGTACAATGTATTCAAAATCATCAGAATAGGCATAAAATGTGAGTTGAATTTAAATAGATACATGTTTAATAGTGTGAGTATAATTCACCCGGTAGATAGGAGTTAGTTATATTTATTTCCTTAATATTAAAAACTATTTGATAAAACTATTCTGCACAGTATGGTAATGGTGCATACATGTCGTTATATATTTGTTAAAACCCATAGAATGTACAAAACAAAGAGGGAACCCTAATGTGAACTGTGGACTTTAGTTAATAATGATGCATCAATAGTGACTCATCATTTGTAACAAATATACCTACTAATGCAAGACATTAATGATTATGGAAACTAAGGAATGGGAAGGAAATATTTGGGAACTCTGGACTTTCCATTTAATTTTTCTGTGAACCTAAAACTGCTTGAAAAAATTATCTTTTTTTTTTTTTTTTTTTGAGAAAGGGTCTCACTCTGTCACCCAGGAATGGGAAGGAAATATTTGGGAACTCTGGACTTTCCATTTAATTTTTCTGTGAACCTAAAACTGCTTGAAAAAATTATCTTTTCTTTTGCTTTTCATCCTTTAATTTCTGCAATACAACCTTTCATGCCTCTTCAATTTAAAATATTTGTGGTCCTTATGAGTGTCATAATGCTGATGAACACTGAATTTCTTTAACATTGATTTGCAATATCACAAAGCAAGCAAATCGTTTTACCTTTAGCAGAAACAAGATAATTTTGCAGTTCTCAATCCTCATTAAAAACTCTGTTTTCTTCCTTAAGCGTTCTCTTGGTCTTCCTGGACATGATGGCCTGTTAAGTGGACAGAATTAAAAAAATACTGTTGAGCTGTGCAACTATTCACAAATTTCACTTCAAACAAAAACAGAACACACCATTGTCAAAAGCTGATTACATACTGGCATGACTTGACCCCCATAAACTCTCACCAACCAGCCTTGTGCGGTAGTGGTGCCAGTCATGCAGGGGAAGTTAGAACAAAATCATGAGTGCAGCAGCCTTCAATTTAGCCCTTATGGCTTACTAATGTTCTAATCATGCTGGTCAATCTGGGAGGGTTATTTTGTTGAAACTTATTTTATTCTTTGGTATTTTAAATAT
>NW_012141858.1:1688129-1706888 GCF_000956105.1 Propithecus coquereli
TAGGGGCTCATTATACTTCCTCTCTATTTATCTTCCATGATAATAAAAATTTTAAGGATGTATTTTCTTAAACTAAGTCTCTTAGTTAATCAACCAGATAGAGATATTTGCCAACATCTTCAAATAATGGGTATTTACTTTAATTCATCTAGTATTTATTGACAGTCTATTAATCATTGAACTCAGTGTTCAATCTAGTGGGGAGGTTCTAGAACACTGTAAGACATGATGAATTCTTCCTTCATAAAGAAAGCAGAAGCAATAGGACAGCTTGTGAAATGAGTAACATCAGAAAACAACATACTAGAGAACTTAAATCCACAGCATGGAATGTAAGTTCAAAAAGTCTAGAGAAAATGGAATAAAAATCTTTTCAATAAACATGAAAGTTTCTAAATATCTAAATGTCAGTAGTTCTTCCAGCAAAAATATATGGATTTTTGACCAACTTTTGAGGTGTAGGTTCACATTTTTTTCAGCCTGGATGATTATTTTTTAATCCCAACGTAAAGGACAGATGATGCTAAAACCATGCAGTAAGATCTCATTCTTGAATTGAGAGTAAGGAAAAGATGAAGCAATAGAAGAGCGTGATTTAGGGGCTGAACTGTACCCAAAGTTGAGCTGGATACTGTCTTCGAGCAGAGAACAGTGCCAAGCATTGAGCTGTCGATGAAATGATCATTCAGGTGGTTGCTGGCCTTTCGAATATCAGCGTGGGCTCTGTGAAGAGTTCAAATAACAAGAACAGTTTTGTTTTCGACCAGTTTAAAATATTAATAACATCATGCTTTTGTGCATACATGTTTTATAGATGTATTTTGGTCTTTGTAAAAATCATTGCAACCTTATAGAGCGCTCACGGTAAATTTTGTCTTATTAGAGAATTGAATGATGATTCTGCATACAATTTTAATGTTGATCGTCACAGAACTTATATATTAAGTGATTTATCAAAAAGTAGGAATAAAAGATTATATATTTAGATTTCCACAGAGAAGTGCTGAAATCATAATTCCTTGGGAACCAGGAACATTTGGGACTCTGTGTGCAGGGCTATTTGTTATTCTAAAATTAGATCTCAAAATCAAATTTCCTGAAACATAAAGTCAAGGGGGTTGTAAATTTCAACTTTTGGCAGCTTGTGCATCACACAGGTATTTTGTGATGACTTTTAATTTAGATCTTGGAAATGGAGAGTGGGGATTTGAATATAATTAATTTTCTGTCTCTTTTAACTTCTGGAGTTTTTTGAATAGTAAATAAAGTTTTGAGAAAAAGAAGAAAAGGAATACAGAAGAAGAATATCTCTACTCTGGAGTTGCTTTCCCTGAATTCTCAGGGGAACTTTAAATCATTCCCTGTGTTCCTAACTGCTGCCAATTCCTAGAAATTTCTCTGGTTTTAAGAAATAATTCCAAGAAATCAATCCGAAGAAGAGAAAGAAGGGTATCTATGCTGAGTACACTTTAAACATAGACATGGTATCAGTGATTTAGAGAAAGCAAAGTGCTAATGTTGATGTTTTACCTGTTCTGATTCATGTGATCCTGCAACCAGTCTGCCAAGGAGCTACCGCTATTTCAAGAGGAAACAATTGGCGCTCAGTTTGTAACGCACCTAAGGACACACAGTTAGTATATGGCTAAGGATTTGCATTTGGATCTGACTGTTCCTAAAGCCCTGGCTTCACAACATGATGCTTTCATAGTTTTAGTTTGATCTTCACATTCTGGGTCAACATTTTAAACAGAGGAGAATAGGTGAGGTTCTTATCCCATTCCCTAAAGCCATTCAAATAATCATTAAAAAGAGCCTCTGTGCACAAAACAAAGATGTAAGCCCCCCTTGGGATAATTTAAGGGACACCCTCTCCTGGTCTAAAATAGCCTTCCTTCCCCCAACAAACAAAACTGCTATACACATACCGTGTTGGACAATCCACCAGTACATATTGAACACTTTGAGTTAAATATTGATTTTTTCTTGGTTCCTCTTTTTAAAAGGAAAATACATCCAAGAAAGGGATGACATATTAATCATTAAAACCATAGTCTTAATAGTCAATCACATACCTTTTCCCTTCTTGGAAATGGATGGGATATTCCAAGGTACTAGAAAAGGAAAGATAGGCCACGTGGATTCATAGCCTGGGATTGTGGATTGCTAAGGGTACAGGGATAAGGCAGTTAGGAAATTAGCAACAGAGAAGAAACAGAGGTCAGTAAACTAGTTTCTGCATTAAAACAGAAACTGTATGTTCACCGACAAAGTCCTTCATACTTTTAGAAAAAGCCCTTAGTTATCTAGCCTTCTCTTGAAAGAACAGTGTGATGCAATTCTGTCCTGGAACCCCCAGCGGGTGAACGCAGGGCATCCAGCTCGTGGAGGTGAGCTCAGGAGGAGACAGGCTGCATGTGCAGTGAGCACATACTGCCCAGACACCATGCTGGGGGCTCCACAGACCTCATCTCATCCTTACGACAGCCCTGAAAGAGAGGTTATTAGACCCTCTATGCAAATGTTATTAATAGTAGTCATAAACACCTTTGATTTTAAAAAGATGCAAAAGCTAATTATTTCTTAAGTATAGGTCATTTTATAGATAAAAATAAAACCAATGTTAGTTTGGGCATCACTGGCATATGGAACTGTCCTGAATTTTAAACTGTCCTGTTTTCAAGCCCTGTGTTTGCCACTAACAAGTTGTGAAACTCTAAGGTAGGCATCTTAATTTAAGCCTCAGCTTCCTCATCGATAAAAAAGGGATACCCATAACTTATCTTACCTAACTTCAAGAGTTTTCAGATCAATTAGCTCTTGCACTTTGTTTGGGGTAATGATTCATTATAGGTGTACCTAGGGAAGGTGGGGGGGAGTGGGAGGCAGATTGTGAAACATGGAAACTGAGCCTCAGAAGAAATCCTTGGCCTACCTCACAGTTTTGCTCAAGGCAAGATCCTCTAAATATCTTCTTTATCTCATGTACACTATTATGGTTCTTTATCCAGCAATGTCAGATTTCTATAAAACTGCCATAAATTGCAAAAGTAAAAAGAGAAACAAAGAAGCTTACATTCTTGGTACTAAGATCTCTAAAAGGTGTGCACCACTTTATGTCAACAATATGAAAATGACAGTATCTCCAGAATAGCTGTAGGGAACATCAGGTAAACACAAGCCAAATACTTGGGAATAGGTGAAACCACTCATTTCAGTAGGCTGAATAACTTGATTATACTGAGTATCTTGATTCTTCACCAAAAAAAAAAAAAAAAAAAGACTAAAACAGAGGACCAAAAGGGACATGTTGCAAGAAGATTAGCTGAATGGTAGACGTTTTCCTGGCACAAAGCAGACACTCTAGGTTTTATGAAATTTACAAGTAATTTTGAGGCTAGCTCCACCAGCCCTGAATGCTTAAGGCTTAAAGCTAAAATCCTTTCCTCCAAGTCTTCCCTGTGCCTAAATGAAGAGGTTAAGTTTTTCTTGAATATTTCTATAACAGTTTCTCATATCAGGCTGCTCTCTGAAGAGGTCGAGATGGCCACAGGGACATGAAGTTGCCCCCTTGAATCCAGACCTGGCAATTCTAAAAGGCAGTTTAGAATGTCGGCATGTAACTCATCAGCTGCAATCCCAGAGTCAGCCGGAGCTGCAGCATCTGAGGCTTGCCGGGAGCTGGAGCATCCACGTCCAAACTTAGTTAGCAGCTGGCTCATATTCCAAGTTCATTATGGACTGAGTCTCTTAAAACAATCTAGGAAGGTGCATGATTTCCAGGCTGAGTAAGGAGTTTCACTCCGCCTCCACCGCCGCCATTCGGTATTATACTTGTGATAGCACTGTGTCTTCTTTTGACCTAGGAGTGCTCTGAACCCATGAAGTGTCTCACTGGAGCTGGTGTGGAGTTCATTCTGTGGCCTTTATTGCTTGAATAAAGGAGCCTAAATATCTAGATGACAACTGATAAGAGAACCGAATGTCTGGCCCCACAAAACTGAAGACTGCGAAATAGAATGGCATGTTTATATCAAGGATTCCAACTCCTGGGAGAGGGGGGTTTGGACGAAATACTTAAAAGCACCAAAGGGTGAAGCAGGATGAAAAATGATCTTTGGGGAAAAGAACTGCTCACTTGAGTGAACTAACAGAGCACTTTTAGAAACTGCCTGTCCAGAGGACTAAGCGTAAGCCCTGGAAGTGTTAATGTGGCTTGACTTCAAGAAACCTTTCAAGATTTCCACCATTATAATCACCAAGCTCTGAAACACACTCAGTTTGAACAGTGATTTGAATTCCCACATGCTTTGCTTGCTTCGGAGAGAGGCTTTGGACAATTTGAGACTTTAGTTTTTTACGTGGGCCACCGAGGGATAGAAAACTGAGCCAGCTGTGGATTAAGAACTCCTGAGAGAAAAAAAGACCCACTGGGGGGATGCTTTGAACTCATTGAACACAATGCCTCATGATGAAATGGAGCTCTACAAATGCTGATTTTCCGAAGTTTCAACAGCAAAACTTAATTAAAAAAAAAAAAGAAAAGCACATGTTCTTAAACTAACCAATACCAATTTTTCCTAGTAATGAAATTAAACTGCTTGTCTTTAAAAGGCTAAAAGGCCTCCTTCAGAAAAATAGAGGCTATTTATTTATTTGTATTAAGCCTAACATTAAGGTAGGGTGTCATGAAACAAAATAACCAGAAGAATGGTATACCAAACTGGAAAAAAAAAACAAAACTGTTCTTCTGCCTGTAATGCCTGTGTGTAGGTTTGAGCAAGTCCATCTAGAGTTGTAAATTATTAATAGCATCTGTTCTCTTCCACACTTCCTAGTAAGAACATTGTAGGCATATAAAATTTAGATTTTCTTGTTGATTTTGGTTTGAAATATTTATCCAGTGCATCTGTTCCTTGATGACAGCACTTTTAAGACTTAGCCCATCTTAAGGGTCTCTGTAAAGCCAAAATCATTAATAATTTGGTAAATGTTAAAATATTCTACAGGTAGCACCAAATAGATTCTTACTAAATCGTATTACCCAGATCAGCAGCAAACTAATGGCACTGGTTTGACATCTAGAATATTGATGATTGTCTTTAATTAAGGTGTTTGGTCTGTACTATATCCCCATATTCACTTTGTACCATTGACTAGATCAAAAGATTTCACTTATTTTTTTACTGCTTAGCTATACTCTGAATATATTTCTATTTTATTAATATTTACAAATAATTCTGAAAGTTTAGATATAGAAAATATGACATAGATTTATATATTAAAATACATAATTTATACCAAAATAGAAAATAGAAAAACATGAGAAATATCATACATGGTTACTTATTATAAATGCCATGTATAAAAATATAAGGAAAAATAAAACCCTCTATGACCTCACAATTCAAAGATAACCACTGTTACCAGTTTAGTGTATTTCTATCACATATTATTTGTACATGGCTGAGACTATGTGTCTGAACCTCGTTTTATTCTGCATCACACATATCGTTATATCATAAGTATTTTCCCATATCATTTTTTCATAGAATGTTTAATGTACATTATTATATATTATATAATATATATTATGTATTTCTTAATATGGGTTTAAAATATTTTTGTTTAACCCTCCTTCTATTAGAAGATATGTAATTTTTTTCTATTTAAAATAATATTGCAAATACATTAATTTTTTTTGCATCATTTTTCTAAAAAACTTTCCCAGAAGCAAAAGTACAGGACCAAACCATGTGATCCTTTTTCAGGTTTATAATCCACAATGTTGCATTGCTTTTCTGATCTGCTGAAAGTATCAGCAATGTGAGAACGTCACTATTCCCACTACCAAGTAGTCTGAAACTGTATCATGAAATTGCTGTATTCTCACCCAAATATTCTAATATTCTTCCCTATTTTTCTCCTTGATTTTCATTTTAAGTATTTCCTTCCTGCTTGCATTTCTTTAGTTATAAGTGCAGTTAAAACATTTTTAGCAGATTTATTAGCCATTTATACATAGTCTTCTTATGTAAAATAATTTCTCTGTATATTTTTGAAATAGCCTCTATGTAACTTTTCCTTTTGGCTGGTGTCAAAACATTTCTAGGACCATTTCCAATAAATTTATACATTCTTTTTTGATTCAGTAAAAACTAACAGGAATCTAGAAGTGATGATTTCTCAAATGCTGGTATTGTTCCAAATGTCCACATAGAATATTTGATTTAAATGTAACATTTTATAGGATCATTATGTAGCTATAATTATAAATTCTTGAATCACATCCTGAATGTTGTGCCCCTTGATATAAGAACTCATTAAAAAATAATATTTAAAATCAGAATTTAAATTACATTTTTTCTTCATTTCATCTTAGCTCAGTGTCCTAAAAATCAACGTGGCTGGGAATTTGGGGTAAATCCTAGTCACAGGTCATAATGTTCCTGTGTGCCAAGATAAGTTGGCTGAGAAATACCAGATAAGATTCAGACATACATATAGGATAAGACTTTTCACTTGGTACGGAATTGGCTGCACAAAAAATTGTTCAAAGGATATGAAAGAGGAAGCTATCAATTTAAAAAGATCATTTTCTTATTTACTAAAATAGAGCTTGTTCCCCAAAGAGGGCTTATCTATTCAAACTGTAGGCCAAATCATGTTTCTCCTCTTGCTCAGGATCCTGCTCTGGCTCCCTAGTTCACGTGGAGCAGAAGTGGAGCCCCACAGATCCTTCCCCCAGCTTGTGCATGCTCGTCTCTGCCTCTTCCTCCCTGCCTTCCGCTTCTCCTCTAAACCCTTCATTCACTCTGCTCCAGCCACTCTGGCTTCTGGGCTGTTCCTGGAATAAGCTAAGCAAGTTATCTGACCTTTGCATTAGCTGTTCTCTCTGCCTGAGTGTTCTTCCTTAAGACATCCACAGGGTGAACTTGCTTACTCTTTCAAACACTTCCTTAAATGTCACCCTCTCAGTGAAGCCTACCTGACTTCCTTATTTAAAATTGCAACCTGCGCCCTATCCTCCCTGAATAATGAGAAAAAAAACAACTGGCAGACTGTTTTCTTCCACTATATTCTCAACACAGATCACTTCTAGTCACCAAATGTGTGGGGCTTTTCCCCCACACCAAGCAATACTCCAGCTGACAGATACCAACTGGGTGTCCTGTGATTTAATTCCATTCTGACACAAACTGGAGTTAGTGCAGACCCCACAGGTTAAGGGCTCAGTCTCACAAGACTGCCCCCCACTTCAAACGTCAATCACAAGTCCCAGGTTGTGACCCGTACTTCTGACCCACCAGCTATAAATTGAGGATTCCCGTAACTCCACGTTGGGTTCAGTAATTTGCTAGGACAGCTCACAGAATGGAGGGAAACACTTTACTTATGTTTATCCATTTATTATAAAGGATATTACAAAGGATACGATGAACAGCCAGGTGAAGCGGTACTTAGGACGAGGTATGTGGGCAGGATGGTGGAGCCTCCAGGCCCTCTCTGGACACGCTTTCCTCCTAGTTCCTCCTTGTGTTCAGCAACCCTGAAGCTCTCTGAACCCCGTAGTTCAGGGGCTTTTATGGAGGCACATTAATTATTAACAATCTCCAGCCCTTGTCCCTCTCCCAGAGGATGGGGGAAGGGCTGAAAGTTCCAAGCTTCTAATCATAACTTGGTCTTTCCGGTGACCAGCCCCCATCTAGGACCCCACCAAAAGTCACCTCATCAGAATAAAAGACACTCCTATCACCCAAAAAATGCCAAGAGATTAGGAAATTAGGAGCTATGTGTCAGGAACTGTGCTCAAAGATTCGATACTAAAACAAAAGATTCTTCTAGCATCCCTATTGCTCAGGAGATTACAAGGGTTTAGGAGCTCTGTGCCAGAAACTGGGGGCAGAGACCAGATATATATTTCTTATTATGTCACAATGTCGCACTTTCCCCTTTCTCATCCCTCTTACCTTGCTCTACTTTTCCCTCCATAACAATTATCACCAAACACCATAAATAATTACTTATTTATTATGATTATTATCCATCTCCTTTTTAGAATATAAGTTCCAGCAGGACAGGAATCTTTTTGTTATTGTTTTTCACCAATATATAGCTCAAGGACCTAAAACAGTGCCTGGAAAATAGTAGACTTTCAAAAAGTATCAATAAAATGAGTTAAAAATATTTTTAAAGAAAAATACAGATGGTAAGTGTGCTGTGGATGGCATTTGACTGAGTATCTAGAAAAAGTATGTGACCTAATTCAGTCTTATATCACATTTGTGACAATGTAGATAATTCTGTTATTCATGGATTGAATAAGCATTAATCAGTTATAGACTATATATTAGCACTGTGCTAGACACCAGGAATACAAGAGAGAAAAAGTAATCTCTATCTTCAATGAATATACTAGCAGCATATAAGAGGACATTTGTGATGGTTAATTTTATGTGTCAATTTGAGTGGGCTAAGGGATGACCAGGTAGTTTGTAAAATATTAAATTCTGGGTGTATCTGTATGGGTGTTTCCAAAAGAGATTAACACTTGGATCCGTAGAGATAAAGGGTAATGAAGTAAAGAATATCCACACTCCCCAATGTGAGTGGGCATCATCCAATCTGTCGAGGGCTCAAATAGAAGAAACAGAAAGAAGAAGGGCGAATTTTTTTCTTTTTGCTTGAGTTGGGACATCAATTTTCTCCTGCCATTGGGCATGAACATTCCTGATTCCTGAGCCTTCAGATTCGAACCAGGAGTTACACCATTGCTCCCTTGTTCTCGGACCTTTGGGTTTGGATTGGAGCAACACCACCAGCTTTCCTGTCACATGAGCCAATCCCTCATAATCTCTCTCTCTCTCTCTCTCTCTCTCTCTCTCTCTCTCTCTATATATATATATAGGTACCAAAGAGTGGCTCTAGAGGAACAGAATTTTAAGGATGAGTTTTCTAAATTGGTCTTGGGCTCTCTGGAATTGGCTTTCTAACCTCATTTAATTTAAAAATGCTAAGGACTATTTCTAGTAGTAAAGAGATCACTGATAGTCTTTGACATAAGCTAAATATAGAGATATAAAAATATCTGCATTGAATACTCCTAATCAAACATTTGTAAGAAGCAAGGAGCTAGGTTACTCTGTACCTGATACTGTCAAACATTTGTGGAAAATTAATGAATATATTGACATTGGCTTGCTGCTTCTTATGTCACTGGACAAAGTGGTGAAAGAATAGGATGAGCTAAGGGATTCAAATTTCCAACTCAAGTGTTGCATAAATGACCTAATAACTTCTACGTGTGTCCTGAAAGAGTCCCTTATCTCATGTAGCCGCAGGGCTGAGATTTGCTGAAAATCAGATGCAGAATCTCATCCTACAATTGGCTCATAGGATGTCTACTGTTAAAGTAAGGACATCGGTTGGGAAAGAATGGGATTTTGTAAGTCGGAATGGGGACATGTGGGAAGATCCTGATGAAACTGGGGACACTGAGACCCTAAATTCTCATGAGTCTTCTTTACTAGTGGAATAGGTCTCCCCAACCCCAGTGGTATCAGCCTCTCCACCCACAATGGTATTGGCCTTTTTAATTAACCTCACATTGCCTGAGGAAATAGTAATGACCTCCCTTGAGGCAGTTGCCATGCAAAATCATGCTGATTCTCCTCAAGACCCAACCCCATTACCTCTCTTTCCTTCTAGACTTATAACTAGATTCAAGTCCCAACAGGCCCCTAAAGGTAAGTTATTAATACAGAGTGTGACTGATAAGGAGGTATTATACTGCAAAAGAACAACTCGAGTTTTCTAATTTATATAAGCATAAATCCAGAGAACATGTATGGAAATGGATACTAAGTATGTGGGATGATGGTGGAAGGAACATAAAGTAGGATCAGGCTGAATTTATTGATGAGAGCCCATTAAGCAGAGAGTCTGCATTTAACATTGCAGCCAAGGGGGTTTGGAAAGGCTCTAACAGTTTGGTTGATTAGCTGAAACATGGACCCAAAGACAGTCCATTGTGAATGAATTGGAAATACCAGACAATCCTTGATTTGACGTAGAGGAAGAGATTCAAAGGCTTAGGGAGATGGCAATGTTAAAATGGACTTGTCATTTAAAATCTGTTCACCCACCTTGGGAGGATACAGAAGACATATCTTTCACATCTACTGAGAGAAATAAATTTGTGAGGGGAGCCCCAGCATCCTTAAAGAACTCTGTGATCACTCTTCTCCATAGGCCAGACCCACAGTAGGAACTGTAGTCACTGAATTGGAAAAACTAACTGGAATGAGATTAATTGGATCCCAGGGTACTTAACTGCCAAAGACAAGGTGAGTGTGGTTACTATAATGGAAAACACAGTCAAAGTAGCAATCACAATAGTCTGACTTGCACAGACCTATGGCATTGGCTAGTTAATCATGTTATATATAGATTCTTACTTGACCTGCATTATCAGAAAAGTTCTAGATCAAATGAATAAAAGATGAAATTAAATCATAGAAACAGAGAGTCACAGATTCTCCAACAATTCCAGGAGACCCAAAGTGGCTCTGTGGCCCAGGAGTTCTGAACAGGAGCATATGGAAGTTAGGTGATCAATGGAGTTTTATCTCAGGTGCATCTTATAGTGGGTCCTCAAACCCATCCTGTGGTTATTTCCCCAGTTCCAGAATGTATAACTGGAATTATACTTAGCTGCTGGAAGATTTCTCACACTGGTTCCTTGACCTGTGTAGTGAGGGCTGTTATGGTAGAAAGGCCAAGTGGAAGCCATTGGAACTGCCTCTATGTAGGAAAATAGTAAATCAAAAGCAATTCTGCATTTCTGTAGGGATTGCAGAGATTAGTGCCACCATCAAGGAATTGAAAGATGCAGGGATGGTGATTTCCATCACATCCTTATTCAACTCTGGCATTTGGCCTGTGTAGAAGACAGATGGACCTTGGAAAATGACAGTGGATTATCATAAGCTTACTAGGTGGTGAATCCAATTGCAGCTGCTGTGCCAGATGTGGTTTTATTGCTTGAGCAAATTAGCATATCTCCTAATCCCTGGCCTGCAGCAATTGATCTGACAAATATATTTTCCTCCATACCTGTCTATAAGGCCCATCAGAAGAAGTTTGCTTTTGATTAGCAAGGCCAGCAATACACCTTCACTCTCCAACCTCAGGGGTATAGCAACTCTCCAGTTCTATGTCATAATTTAGTTGGCAGGAATCTTAATCATCTTTCCCTTCCACAAGATATCATACTGGTCCATTACATTGATGACATTATGCTGATTGGACTAAGTGAGCAAGAAGTATCAGCTACTCTCAATTTGGTAAGACATTTGTGTCTCAGAGATTGGGAAATAAATCCAACCAAAATTCAAGTGCCTTCTACCTTAGTGAAATTTCTAGGGGTCCAGTGGTGTGGGGCATATAGAGATATCCTTTCTAATGTAAAGAACGAATTGTTGCATCTGGCCTCTCCTACAACCCAGAAATAAGTATAGCACATTGTGGACATCTTTGGATTTTAGGGGCAACATATTCCTCATTTGAGTGTGCTACTCTGGCCCGTTTACCAAGTGACCTACAAAGCTGCTAGTTTTCAGTGGGGCTCAGAACAAGAGAAGGCTCTGCAACAGGGTCAAGCTGCTCTGTCACTTGGGCCACATGATCCAGAAGGTCCAACGGTGTTTAAAGTGTCAACAGCAGATAGGGATGCTATTTGGAGCCTTTGGCAGCCCCCTGTAGGTAAAATTGCAGCACAGGCCTTTAGGATTTTGGAGCAAGGCCCTGCCATCATCTACAGATAACTACAGTCCTTTTGAAAATAGCTCTTGGTCTGCTACTAGGCCTTAGTAGAGACTAAACACTTGACATGGGCCACCAAGTTATCATGTGACCTGAGCTGCCTGTCATGAACTGAATATTATCTAACCCACCAAGCCATGAAGTTGGGTGTGCACAGCAACACTCCATCATCAAATGGAAGTGGTACATATGTGATCAGGGCAGAGTAAGTCCCGAAGGCAAAAGTAAGCTGCATAAAGAAGTAGCCCGAATGTCTATGGTCCTTACTCCTGCTACACTGCCTTCTCTCTCCCAACCTGTACCAACAGCTTAATGCGGAGTTTCCTATCATTGGTTGACAGAGGAAGAGAAGACTCAGGCATGGTTCGTAAATGATTCTGCACGATATACAGGTACCATCCAAAAATGGACAGCTGCAGTACTACAGACCCTCTCTGGAACAACTCCGAAGGACAGTGGTGAAGGGAAATCATCCCAGTGGGCACCATTTTGGGCAGTGCACTTTACTTAGAACAAGAAATGGTCAGATGTGCAATTACATACCAATTCATGGACTGTAGCCAATGGTTTGGCTGGATGGTCAGGGACTTGAAACATGATTGGAAAATAGTCAACAAAGAAATTTGGGAAAGAGATATGTGGACAGACTTCTCTGAATGGGCAAAAAAAAAAAAAAGTGAAGATATTTGTGTCCCATATGAATGCTCATCAAAGGGTGACCTCAGCAGGGGAGGATTTTAGTAATCATGTGGCTAGGATGGCATGTTCTATGGATACCAGTCTTCCTCTTTCTCCAGCCTCCCCTCTAATCACACAATGGGCTCATGAACAAAGTGACCATGGTAGCAGGGATGGAGGTTATTCATGGGCTCAGCAACATGGAATTCCACTCACCAAGAACAACCAGGCTACGACCAAAGCTGAGTGCCTAATCTTCCAATAGCAGAGCCCGACACTGACCCCTGACATGGCACCATTCCCCAGGGTGACCATCCAGCCACATGGTGGCAGGTTGATTACCCTGGGCTGTGGAGAGGAAAAGGCAACATTTTGTCCTTACTGGTACAGACACAATGGATATGGATTTGCCTTCCCTGCATGTGATGCTTCTGATAAAACTACCACCTGTGGACTTACAGATGCCTTATCCAACATCATGATATTCCAAACAGCATTGCTTCTGATCAGTGAATTCACTCCACAGCAAAAGAAATACATCAGTGGGCCCACGCTCATGGAACTCACTGGCCTTACCCACCACCCTGAAGCAGCTGGCTGGATGGAATGGTGGAATGGCCTTTGGAAGCATCAGCAATACCTTGCAGGGGTGGGCCAAAGTTCTTCAGAATATGCTCTGAAACAACATCCAATATCTAGTGCTATTTCTCTGACAGTCAGGATTCACAGATCTAGTAATCAAGGGGAGGAAATGGGAGTGACACCACTTACTATTACTTCTGGAGACCTACTAGCAAAATTTTTCTTCCTGTTCCTACATCTTTATGTTTTGCTGGCCTAGAGGTCTTAGTTCCAGAGGGAGGAATGCTTCCAGCAGGAGACACAACAATGATTCTGTTGGAGTGGAAATTAAGACCCACCCAGCCATTTGGAGCTCCTCATTCCTCTGAATCAACAGACCAAGAAGGGAGTTACAGTGTTGGCTGCGGTAACTGAGCCTGACTGCTAAGGGGAAACTGGACCACTACTCCACAATGGAGGTAAGGAAGCAAATGTCCGAAATACAGGAGATCCCTTAGGGCAGCGGTCTCTAACCTTTTTCACACCAGGGATGAGTTTCATGGAAGACAATTTTTCCATGGACCAGGATGTAGTGGATGTCATGGGTTGGGGGAGGGTGGTGTGGAGCTCAGGCCGTTTTGGGCAGCTCATTTCCTAACAGATCACAGTCCGGTACCGGGCTGCGGCCGGGGGGTTGGGGACCATAGCTAGGGCATCTCTTAGTATTACCATGCCCTGTGATTAAGGTCAATGGAAAACTATAACTATCCAATCAAGGCAGGACTACAAATGGCCCAGACCCTTCAGGAGTGAAGGTTTAAGTCACCCTTACCAGGTAAAGAACCATGACCAGCTTGAGACGCTTGCTAGAAGTTAAGGGAATACAGAATGGGTAGTAGAAGGTGGTTATAAATACCAGCTATGGCCATATGACCAGTTACAGAAATGAGGATTATAATTGTCATAAGTATTTCCTCCTTATTTTGTTACAGATATATTTATGTGTGTGTATATGTATAACAAATATCTGTTGCTCCCTCTTCTTTCCTTGTCATATAGTATATGATGTATTGACTTTGTATCAGTATTTAAGTATTATTAATTTTACATCATAGTACTTAAGTTATAGGATATCAGGGAAGAGTAAACATCACTCAAGGACTTTACCTCCTTGTCTGAGAAGGATTAGTACATTTTCTATTGTACTCAGGGTAGTCGTATTATGTTAGGTGGAATTAAGACCTTCTTATTGTCTTTATTTGGAGATTAAGTATGGTTTAAAGAGATGTTTATGTGTGCCAAGTCACCAGGGGGTGGACTTGTGATGCTTAATTTTATGTGTCAACTTAATTGAGCTAATGGATGCCCAAATAGCTAGTAAAATATTATTTGGGGCTATGTTTGTGAAGGTGTTTCTGGAAGAGATTAGCATTTGAATCGGTAGACTCAGTAAAGAAGATGGTCCTCACCAATGTGAGTGAGCATCATCCAATTTGTTGACCTGAATAGAACAAAAAGGCAGAGGAAGGGCAAATCTGCTCTTTCTGCTTGAGCTGGGACATCCATCTTCTGCCCTTAGACATCAGTATTCCTGGCTCTCAGGTCTTTGAACTTGCACCAGGAATTATACAATCAGCTCCCCAGTTTTCAGGTCTTTGAGTTCAGACTGAAGCTACACCACTGGCTTTCCTGGGCCTCCAGCCTGCAGATGGCAAATCATGAGACTTCTCAGCTTCTGTAATCACATAAGCAAATATCTCATAATAAATGTTTTTCTCTATGTCTATATAAATACCCTATTGATTCTGTTTCTTTGGAAAACTCTGACTAATACAGCATCCAACCACTTTACTAGGAGGTGGTCAGGAAAGCCTGAGAGGTGAGAGGAAGCACGGGGAGAGTGTGCAGAAGGCCTTCCAGGTGAAGGAGGTGGCACATTCAAAGATCTGGCATGATGGGGCTCTTGCTTACCCTAAACTCTCTGCTGAGGAATTTGAACTTTATTCTCAGAGTAGTAAGAGCCATAACAACATTTAAATACAGGTGCAACATGGCTAGATTTACATCTTAGAGAGAGCACTATGTCCTCTGATTCTCAAGGTGTGTGTTCAATTTAACAAGCATTAAATGAGCCCTTACAATAAGCAAAACACTCATCTTTTGTGCTTTGGGGAAAATTAGAACAGTATGCTATGAAAATTTTTTAAAACTATATTGCTAATCTGTGTTTTAAGCATATGAATAAGACATATTCAAAGAGTTTTGTTTTTCCAAAGTTAATTACAATATGTTTATATTGGACACTAAGGAAAAAATATTCAAAAAGCTTAGTGAGAAGAAAAAGGAATACATTTACAACTTCTAATGTCAGGAGACTTTGTTGTTGCTTCATAAATGTGCAGCAGAAGCAACTTCATATGTATTCTGAAAGAATGTTTGATGCATGTGACTAGAATTTATGAAGAGGCGAAGCTATGTTCTTTATGAGCTCTTGGCCTTTCCTGCCTGGGAATAATAATCATCCTGTCATTGGTGTCATCGACTGCCATCGGTGCAGCTGAGGTGTGAAGAGTGCTACACGTTTCCATATGTCCAGTGGTGTCACTGGAGTCCTTGTACTGGTTTCAGTAAAAAAAAAAAAAAATCTCTGGGCGGAATATCCTGCTATGCCCTTATACTCTTTTTCTGATGTTGCACAATATCAAGTCACTTAGGGGATTTCATATCAAAGAGCTGGAGATTGTAGGGAGATGAAAGACATTTTTGTAAGAGTTTATATTGCTTGGGGTTATATTTTTGCATTTTTGATTGCATCTCTCTGTTCAAAGGTTGTCAAATTCACAACAGTGCTTTTGACTCTGCAAGAGATAGGTTTTCTTTATCTCATACCTCCTGCAGAACTTTCTTACTACCTATGAATAAAACTTTATAAATACCTTAATTATTTGAGTTTTGTTTTTATATTATTTTGTTTTTTTTTACTGCAGTGGTTAAGAACACAAACTCCAGAGTCAGACTACCTGGGTCCAAAGCAGGCACTGCAACTAAGTGTGTGATCTTAGGCAAGTTATTTATCCTCTTTTTGCCTTAATGTTCTCATCAGTTAATGGAGATAATAACATTCTCCACTTCATGGCATTGTAGTAAGTTACCGTGTGTAGAACAATGCCTACATGACACTGTCATAAATTGCACTTTGTAAATTAAGCACTTTGTAAATTGTCTCACAGTGCTTTGAAGAAAAGTCAGCATGAAAAAAATTCCCCAACATGGGCAAATGCCAACTCCAGAATTAATAATCATGTTGGACAATTGATCACATCCCATTTTAATGCAACTTCTTTGATGGCACACACAATGAATGGTGACTACGTTCATGTCTAAATGAGTGCTAGGAAATCAACAGCTAATAGAAACACTAATGTGGCTGATATATTGTCCATTTTGTTTTTTCATTGTTTCTATTAAAGCAGCGGACTTTTCTATCGTGTTTTGTTTTTTTCCTGTAGTCTTATTTTTTTTCACGTTCAGAAGAAACAGGCTATATGTAAATAATAAAGTCCTAAGACTTGTAACATCTTAATCTATGGTAAAATGTTAAAACAAATGCAGCAATCAGTGATGCCACTGAATTAGCAGAGTAGAACTCAGACCGAGAAACATGCGTAACAGCTACAGTGGCCTAAACATGCCTCTCCAAAGGACCTCTAAGGAGCATTTGGAATCCTAGATGCAATTAACGAGAATGAGCAGAGTCATCATGATGTCAAAGTGAATCCTCTATGCCTCAGCATGGCATAACTTTAAATGGTGAATTTTCCTTTATATAGAGAGTCCACATTTGGAACTCGGTAATAAGGCTTAGCTTTGATAAACCAGGAATCATGGGTCATGTCCACAAAATGTAAGAAATAAATCTTTTTATTTGGCTTCTATCCTTTTGAAGATCATATATATAAATGGTCATGATTGGAAGCATGCATTCTTCTTTATAGATTTTAATTCTGAAAATAGAAAAGTTTAAATTGATGGCATTTCTACTTAATTCATTCATCAAATATTTTATCAAGAATCTCTAACTGTCCCAGGCACTGTTCTGGGTACTGAAAAACAGCAGTTAAATAAAAGAAAAATGACAAAAGTCCCCATGCTCAGGAAGCATACATTATCATGGAGGGAGACAAAGAGAAAACAAGGGAGTAAAGCACATAAAATGTCAGATGGTGATAAGTAGGAAGGAAAAAATAAAGCTAGTGTCTGAGAGGGAGTGCTGCAATTTTACATAGCGAGGTCAGGGAAGGCGTCACCAAGAAGGCAACGTTTAGCAAAGACCTGAATGAGGCAAGGGCTTTCTAGGGGAAGAGCATTTCAGGCAAAGGAACCAACAGGAGCAAAATCTCTGAGGTGGGGCGTGTTGTGTGTGTTTGGGGAACAGTAACAAGGCCAGTGTGGCTGGAGCAAAGTGAACAAGCAGGGTGAAACAAGACAAAACATGAGAAAAGTAGAGGGAAACATGCAAGTCATATAGGAGCTTTGGCTACTCCAAAGACTTTGGCTTTTATTCTGTACAGTGTTAAGATGTTACAACTACCGGGCAGTTTTGAAAAGAGGAGTGATATGATCTTAAGTTGTAAAGAGATCAGTACGGCTACTGGTAAGAGGCTATTTCTGTGATTCAGGCGAGAGATAATGGTGTCTTTGATTGCGGTGATATTTATGGCAGTAGTGAGAAGTAGGTGGATTCTTGATATTTTTGAGCGTAAAATCAACAGGATTTGTAGATGGATGGGATGTGATGTGTAAGAACAAGAGAAGAATCAAGAATGACTCCAAGGCATTTGGCTTGAGGGAGGGAAGACCTGGAGTTGCCGTTTGCTGAGATAAGAAACATGTTGGGAAAAACGGGTGGAGAGAGGGAGATGGAAATCAGACATTCAATATTAGCTATGTTAAGTTTGAGATCCTTATTTATCAGATATTTGAGCAGTGATGTTAAATAAGTAGCTTGCCTGAAGGCTCATGTGTGTCCTGAATATATTCCTCACAGCCGAGTGCTTCTGTAGTACTGAGACATATTTGAATTGCTCCTTCATACAAAACATGTTTATGAACTTCTACAAGAAGTTCAGAACCTCAACACTGCTTTCGGAAAAAGCAAACTGGTAACAGAATATCACTTGCGTGCTTATGATATATAAAAAGAGTCCCAAAATAGAGCTAACTCTGTCTACTACAGTCGCTGTAATAGGTCACCGAAGGGCGAAGCAGTACAGATTTCACTGCAGTTAGCTCTGATATAGGCAGTGGTTTTAGAGTCCTCACATTCTTTGGTACTAAGTATAAATCGGTTTGATTTGCAAGCGCAAGGGAAAGCAATGTGCCAGATATGTATTTAAGCACAACGCCAGTTTGAAAGGCCTCAGCATGAATGCCCAAATCACAATTGACCGCTGTTAGTTGTGGCAGTGGCACCAAGAAATGCAGCATAAGAAATGAAAAGGGTAGGAGTGTCAGGATAAATTTGTAGCAACAAGGTAATGACAGTGAGAAAATTTCAGAAAATATAAAACTCATGAGAGATTAAAAACCCAAACGTCTGCTGGAGAAAAGCAGGTAATGTCAATGAGTAAAGCCAGCCTAGCAAACACACAATAACAGGAAGTGGTAGGGGCCGCGGTGACCTGCAGGGCACTGGTG